>NC_136421.1:310979745-311217245 GCF_052625555.1 Lactuca saligna
TCTAAGCACATGATTTGATTTGTGTGTGTGCATTGAAAATCGTGTGTGTTCCAGATCTGATTTTGATTTTGGTGGGTTTGTATTTATCATATCTGTAATTCTTGAGTTTGTTTTGTATTCATTAGATCTAGAGTTATTGAGTGGTTGGTTTGTATTCATTAGATTTGATTTTAATTCAATGTTTTGACTGGAAAAGATAACCGGAAAAATCATCTTTAACTTGGCCTGAAAAATCAAGTCTTTTGGTAGGTGACGGCATGAGGTGGATTTTACTTTTATTTTTTTTTCTAATGAAAAAAGTCACATCATCAAGGACACAAAAATTTACAAGTCAATGTCCTTTTTTAACAGGTAAAAATGGAGTTTATTCCCCTAAACTACTAAAACAACATAGAGGACCATTTAAAACACAACTTGATAGTTGTTTGGGTTACAATAACATTAACCAAACTCAGAAAATCATGTATTTATACATGATTAAATTAGGTTATATTTTGATCATCATCAAATGGATAAAGTATAAAAACTTAATATGATTGGAGATGAGTTAAATCTGTACAAAATATATTTAGATTGTAACGTCCCATTTTCATAAACAAAATTTTCATTTTTAGTTGAGGTCAAACACCATTTACATAAAACACAAGTTAAGAAAACTCAATTGTTTCAAAATACACTTGTTTGAAAATCAGAGAGATAGAAAATGTGGAATCTCCAATGCTATTGATGAATGTGCATAGTCACGCATTCGCCTTCCCATTATCGCCAATAGTACCTAAAAAACATTTGATCTATAACTGTGAGCCAAAGCTTAGTGAGTTTCCCCAAATTATCACATACAACACAGCATAATAATCAACTATGAGCTATCAGTAACCCAAGACTATCAGCATTCCTGAGGACTATCACATACAGCACAACAATATAAATAGTTATCGGTTATTAGCAACCCTAAGACTATCATCAGTCTTATGGGCTCACAGCGGGTTATCAGCAACCCTGTAGGTTATCAACATCCTATGGACTATCAGCAGTCCTAGAATCATAGCAATATCAATGATACATATAACAACAATCAACAGACAAGAACATAAACACAGACAATTATCTACACTAACATACCTTGTCTAATAGCTCACTACTACATTTCAGACTTCACACAATACTCTACATCACCACTGGCATATCACTAATGAATGCATAGTTATATGTAAGCAGAGGTGATATAGAAATTCGAACAAGTGATCCCACTCTAAAGCCTCAATAAAACAAGGAACATGCAAGAAAGCCTAGATCAAGAGTTCTCAGGCTATCCTACGTGACTACATATAACCCCTAGAGCACTCAACTAGACGATTATCGACCTCCTGGTACTCTAACCAACATACCACTACCCATATGTCAGTATAAACAACTATGTGTTATCATCAACCTTGGGACTATCAGCAGTCATGAGGACTATTAGCAGTCCTGAAGTTATCAACAACTCAGTAATATACATAACAACCATCATCAACTAAGACTCAGCTAGTCTATCATGTACCTTACTATGATATAGGTAATATAGTGAGAAAACTCACCTGAAATGAAGACTCAAGGAAACACAACAAAATGCTCACTCCCTGCATTGATTGCTCCCACGAACCGACTAACACCAAACCAAGATATGTCAAACCGGTCAATTCTCACCATAACATGGAGACCTCTTAGCCACATCATTGGCATGTTACGATAAAATAGTCGACATGAGAAACCTCGCCATGTCGTGGTAATCCCTTTGTCATGTCGTGAATCCTGGCAGAATGTCATACACTCTATTAAGTGCTTAATCTTTACAGATCTAAACTCATAACTTTAGATCTAGTCCATTTCAGTGACTTAGTGGATAGAGTTTCCAACTTTATCCATTAAGACCCCGCTACAAGTCAAGATCTATGATTCTTCTTCTAATAAGTCCTTAATGATGCCGTATCTTGAGCATGGACACAAGTTCTCCAAACAATCACCTTTGTCTTGTTCATCAGAGCCATATGGACTTTAGAAAGCCATCACAAGCTCTGGAGTTCCTTAAACTCCAAGAGCATTGAAGGAAGGGACCAAAAATCTAGAAAAAAAGGACTTATACTTGCATCAAGAGGAACAAAGGTCAAAATGGGAGCTTTATACCTCCAACAACTCAGAAATCTGAAGGAGATGATGGATCCAAGTTGATTCCTTGCTTGCTTGCACCAAAATGATCTTCTTTTTTCCTCAAGCTCTGCTAAAATCCAAGAATAAGGTCTTCAATCAAGCAACCAAGCTCTTATTTATGTGGTGAGGGGTTGGAGGTTGGAGAAGATACTTGAGATTAGGTGCTTAAATATGAAAGAAACCCTAAAAATCATGGGCTTGGGCTACATCCGTCGCCACGCTGTAACCTTCTTCTAAACACATCGTGGAAGCCAACCGAATATGTGTTTCATGCATTTGGCATGCCACGTCATGGTGCTCCATTCACCACGCCATGACACAAGATTTTTCCTAAAAACCTTACCTTTGATCCCTCTCAACCTTCAGTCGATCTATTCTGGAAAATAGGTGTTACATAGACTCATGGATATATCAACACTACATCTTACGGTGTTCGACGTGGCACTACGGTGTCCATAGTAACATTGTCCCACCGCAAATCGGTTGCCATGATTTATACGTAATTTTTCCTATTGAATGAGATTGAATCCTAATAAATCAATTATCTTTTGAATTATTAACAGATTTAAATCGGTTACATATCTCAGAATATTGGTTCCCTTATTTAATGACGTTTAAACACAAGGAAAATGTATATTAGGAAAATTCTAATTTTAAAATAACTTATTTCAAATTCAAGTTTAATACATATCTTGATTTGTTTAAATTTTAAAACCAAATTAATAGCAAAAAATAATTTATTTATAGGTAATTTTTCCTATTGAGTGAGATTGAATCCTAATAAGTCAATTAAATTTTTAATTCTTAACAGATTTAAATTCATTACAAACCTCAAAATATTAGCTCCCTTATTCAATGACGTTTAAACACAATGAAATGTATATTAGGAAAATGTTAATTTTAAAATAACTTATTTCAAATTTCAAATTTAATACATATTTTGATTTGTTTAAATTTAAAACCGAATGAATAGAGAAAAATAACTTATATCAAATTGGTTACCATGTATTTAGATAGTTTACCTAATAAAATGGGATTTAATCCTAATGAATCAATTTAAATTTAAATTCGTAGCAGATTTACATCGATTACAAATACCGGAACTTAGGGCTGACAATTCTCGACACGACCTACGACACGACACGAAATAAATGAGTTTGGGTTGAGTTTTTCAACCCGCTAACCCGCCAACCCATTTATTAAACGGGTCATATATGGGTTTCTCAAAAAATAAACGGGTTGACCCGCCAACCCGTTTATATTCTTAATAAAAAAAAAATATTTTATTTTTAAATATATTTATGTATCAAATATTAATATTTAATAAGTATTATATAATATATATCATTGATTCATAGACCATTTGATTGTTTTGACATTTTGACTCGTGGTGGATGGTTTAAGATCATAAGTCGTGACCTATAAGGTAAGTATGTAATATGTTTCTATGAAAATTTTTAATTTTCATTTGGATGTTTAAGACTTAAATGTCTAAAATTTGAACCCACGAACCCAAATCTAACCCACGAACCCGCCAACCTGTAAACCTGTATAAATAAATGGGTTGGTGGGTCATATATGGGTTTATGTTCTAAATCCGCCAACCCGTGACCTGTATATTTAAATGAGTCGTGTTTGGGTTAGCATATTTTGACCTGCCAACCCGCGACACGCCAACCCAAACACGACACGATTGCCAGGTCTACCGGGACTTTAGTTCATTTATTGATTGACGTTAAAAGATAAGAAAAACTTATATTAGAGAAATTTTGAATTTCAAATAACTTATTTCAAATTTCAAATTTAATACAGGTTTTGATTTATTTTAAATTTTAAAATCCAAAATAATATAAATAAATGAGAAATTAAATATCTTTCTACTTTTTTTTCCTATAAATTTTTTTACCAATTTAAAAGATGATATGTGTCACATTAGTATACTAAAATATAATTAAATAAACATTAAATGTTATACATGTCACCTTTTAATTAGGTAAAATGATTTGTAGAAAAAAAATAGAAGGATATTTAATTTTTTGAGTAGAATATGTAAGGCTGCAGCATGAGAATGAAAGAGAAAATTTTGAATTAAAAATATGACATGTGGCACAAAATATTTTTATTTATTAGTTAGTGTGTGTGTGTATATATATATATATATAGGTTCAGGTTCATTTGAAACCATTCTAATTTTGTGACACCGTGAGACTAAATCTAAAAATAATTTTAAAATGCAAATTAAATGAAAAAATCAAAAAGTTCTTTTTTTAAATATTATTTTCGGAACTTGATTTAACTAAAAAAAATAAAAAAAAAATCCAGTTTTTTTTTTTTTATGAAAAATACGTGAAATATTCTAAATAGAATATTACACTGACATATTCTAAAAAATAATTTTAAAATGCAAAATAAATGGAAAAATCTAAAAATTCTTTTTTTTTAAATATTATTTTCGGAACTTGAATTAACTAAAAAAAATAAAAAATAAAATCTTTTTTTTTTGAAAAATACGTGAAATATTCTAAATAGAATAGTACACTGTACATATTCTAAAAATAATTTTAAAATGCAAAATAAATGGAAAAATCAAAAAAATCTTTTTTTAAATATAATTTTCGGAACTTGAATTAACTAAAAAAAATTAAAAAAATTAAAAAATGCGTCTCACGGTCTCACAAAATTAGATCGTCTCACATGAACCTAACCATATATATATATATATATATATATATATATATATATATATATATATATATATATATATATATATATATATATATATATATATATATATATATATATATATATATATATATATATATATATATATATATATATGGAAAAGTGAATATACCCTTAAGGGTATATAAGCTTAGGTACCAAACGCATTATAATACGTCGTTTTGTTTAATATATTTATTATATTTATTGTAGTTGAAAATGAAAATTACGTAAAAGGAAGATTTATGTGAAATTTATAATAATGTTGGAAGTAAATTAAGTTTGAAGTTAAATTATAAGAACATTGAACAATTAGAATGTATTATATGATACAAAACAACGTAGTACGATGAGTTTGGGTACCTAAGCTTATATACCCTTAAGGGTATATTCACTTTTCTCATATATATATATATATATATATATATATATATATATATATATATATATATATATATATACACATACATATATATATATATATATATATATATATATATATATATATATATATATATATATATATATATATATATATATATATATATATATATATATATATATATATATATATATATATATATATACACACTGTTACACCGAATTAGCAGGGAAAAATATGAAGGACTTTGTGATCTTGGGAGAACACCTTTTGATTTTAGTTGTTTACAAGCTTTTAAACTATTTTATTGAGAGAAAATGTTTTATTACTATAATTTCTGTAAAAAAAAATCTTAATAACATGTTATGTTTGTGGAACTCTTCATTTTGTCACTATTGATGACAGGTTTTAGAAATAGAGGATTTCATGTCTATAAAGATAATAAAAGTCCAAATCGATCTAACTCGTCCATTTGGACATCTCATACTTTCTTTGGTGTTAGAAAATATAGAAAGAGATATTTTGTGTTTGAAAAAAAAATCAATTTTAAATTAAAAGGAAACTTTTTATTATTACTGAAAGAAGTTAACGTTGACTTCTATTTTTACTAAAGTTAATTTGACTCTTTAGTCACGGTTGCAAAGTCAATTTTGACTTGTTTTTATTTAAAAAAAGACTATAATGAATATGACGTTCTATTATCATTTATCAAGTTATAAAGGTCAATATTGGACCATAATATTGAGAAATTTTAAGCATCTACATAAAGCATGTGTTTTTATATTTGTATTTTTCACAATATCAAAATCATTTATTTTTATACATGTATTTTTTTATTTCTATTAAATTATACATTGTAATTCAAAAAAAATTAAGAAGACAAAGTTACATAAATGGTCCATACACTTTACTAAAAATTACATGAATGGTCTTGTAATTTCAATTCTTATGTAGTTGGTCTTAGAAGCTCTTTGTTACAAATTAGATCCAAAATTACTATTTTATCCCTTATTAGATTTTTTTTATTAATTTTTATTTTTTTTATATTTTAATTAGACAAAAGCTCATATATGATCCTTATGGTTTCTTGAAAACTAGGATGTAGTCTCTAAGTTTAAAAAACCTTAGGTAGTCTATGTGGTTTTAAAACTTTTAATAAATAGTTTGTCATCCATATAAAAAGACATATTTACCTTTTTTTAAATATATTTTTATTTTTTATTTAAATCTATTTTTTTAAAAGGAAAAAGAAAATTAATAACTTGGGCCCATATATATATATATATATATATATATATATATATATATATATATATATATATATATATATATATATATATATATAGGGTTAAGTTCAAATGAGAACACTATTTAATGTGAGAACGTGAGAACACTATTTTATGTTATTATTCTACTATGAATTTTGTATATACAACGATATGACATTATTCATCAACAAATATACAAACAATCGCATATTAATATTCACATTAAAATTTTGTATGTACAACTTTATGACATTATTCATCACCAAATATACGAACAATCACATATTTAACATTCACATTAGAATTTACTAAATTACTATATATATATATATATATATATATATATATATATATATATATATATATATATATATATATATAATAGTAGAATATTAATATAACATTGAATATATTCATATTATAATTACTACAATACTATATATATTAAATTCATAGTAGAATAGTAACATAAAGTAGTGTTCTCACGTTCTCACATTAAATAGTGTTGTCATTTGAACTTAACCTTATATATATATATATATATATATATATATATATATATATATATATATATATATATTACCCCTTTTTATATACAAGCTGAATCAAACACCATGCTGCTAAGTTCAGACAAACGAAAGGAAATGAGTGGAAATGAGAATAAAGTAAAAGAAATTGATGTTCTTGAGTTTCATTAAATGAATGAAGTGGAGGGAAATGGAATGATCATTTTCCCTCCTGACTCTCCTTCCGATTTGGAATGATTTAAAAAGAAAGAACAAAATGATTAATTTTCCTTCCGCTTCTCTCCAACTCGGAAATACACAACAAAATTTTATTTTCCTTTTTTTTTTCTCTTTTTTTCTCTCCTAACTTTATTTTCTCTTATTTTCTTTTCTTTTCTTAAACTCGAGAACTAGGCAAAAGTGTCCCCACCGCCTAATTTCTTTCCTAGCCCCAACTCCCATCGAAATCTAACAACCCTCCTACACCTCAAAATACACACATACACGCATACACACTCAATGAAGAACATTATTACTAATGGTAAAGAGATGGTGGCAGGCCTCGTTGTCTTCTATCGACCACACTTCTCCTATTTTTGAGTTGTTTTCTCCGACAAAAGAACATAGGAGGTTTCAGGGTTGAGTAATTTTTGGGGGAGGCGTTTTGTAAAGAAGAGATTCTAAAATGTGTGTATATCCTTTTTGTGTGGTTGTGATGGACAAAACTACTTGAAATCAAAGCATATCATTATAGATCAATTTGCATAAGTGAACTCAACTACCTTAAAATCGAACCTACTTGGTACTATGTTTACCTTCTTAATTGTAGGGGAATAAGAGGAATAAGGGAAGGGCTCCAGTGGTTTCAGACGATTTGAAAGGATTTTTCTTACTAGTAGGGCCAGCATCAGCGTGTGTGTTATTTAGGGCGGATTAGAGATGTATAACATCCCAAAAATCATAAGTAAAGATTTCTTTTTTAAATCAACCAAAACTCATCAAATATATCAAACAAACATCAAAGTATGCCAGTGTAAAAATAGTTATCAGAGTACAAATCCTAAAATCATAAAAGTTGTGGAAACATGGGTAGATGCACTGTGATCATGCCGGACCCTTCCCTCTCGAACCAAAATTACCAGAAACATAAACTTAAAAATCGTAAGCACAAATCTTAGAGAGTTCCCCAAATACCACATACTATAGATCATAAATACATATCATACATAACATACAACGAGTCTATTTCACCCCTGAATTCCCTTCCGACTCTTTGAGTCCCTTCCGACTCCTTCGGTATCTTTCAACTGATACAAGTCTATTTTACCCTTATAGCTAAGCATCAAGGTTCTAAAAAGCTCGCCATGGCACGCAATGACTCCAAGGCTTGCATGTGCCGCCAAGCTTTGCCAAAACGCCGCCTTGACCCATATATGTGTATAAATATGAATAATAGTAGAAAATACATATAAAAATATGAATTATATACAAAATTGCCGCCTTAAGTCACGCCTTACAAACGACGTGACTCGCCAAGGCTCGGAAAAGCTTGAGGCTTGACATTGCCGCCAAGTCACACCTTACGTTATTTAGAACCTTGCTAAGCATACATTCACACTAGCAAGAGTCACAAAGACAACAAGCACATACATGCATATCCATAAGTGTCACGAAGATCACTACCATCCTACAACATAATCCAATGGACATGTATTGGTGCCTTCGACCCACAAATACAGTGAGGAAACTCACCTCAATATGAAGATGCACAAATCACACACTTTGGTTGCTGCTACCACAGCTCTAATGGGTTTTGAGCATAACAAACAAAAAAACTATGTATGCATGCAACCCTAATTTCCTGATCTATGTTTCTCTATTTGAACATACAATATTTGAACATTGATCGGGAAACTCTAAGATACCTATTTTATTTTCAAATTTTAGATCTAGTTTTAGTAAACATTGTTGGATTTTGAGCATTCTAACACTTCCTAAGTGTACATGCAACCCTAATAAACCTTGGATCTATGTTTGTCTAAGGTACATGCAAAATATTATTTTCCAAGGTTTATAACCTATTTAGCATGGCATGGGGTACTTTTAAACATAAAAGAACTAGATGAATTACATACCTTTTGTTGATTGTTGATTCCTTGGAGTTTGAGAGCCAAGCACCAATAATGTGAATGCCTCAAATGGAAATCACAAATCACCACAAACTTGGAAAATGTATGAGAAAGTATACTAACACTTAGAAATCGGCCACCACTATTACACACACACTAGGGTCTTTTTCATGCAACACAAGCTTGTTTATATAATGTGCATGGTTAGGGTGAAACCCTAATAACCCATGTCTTTTCCTTTTCCAAGGATCCATGGGTTAAATCTCCACAGATCATCCATGGACTTCCATATAAGCTTATCCCATTAACAAATGAGTATTAGCCCACACCATATAAATGTAATAGCCTATGACTTAACTAGTCTTCCTTTTAATCACTAAATTAATTCATAATTAATTCAAGATTAAAACTAATTAAATAATATGACTTTATATTAATATATTATAACTTATAATATATTAATAAATCGTAAGTACATAATTCTCATAAAATTATCCATAAATAGTTTGGGTGAAGTGCAACCCAAATGGACCATGTCGGGTCGGGTCAAGTATATACCAAATAAGTTATGGACTTAGACACCTTATCCAACAGATTCCCACTTGGATAAGTCTAATAACTGTATTTTCCTATATTACTTCAGGAACCAACCGACAATCGTAGCTCTCAAAAACTCTATTGAACTATGAAGCGCCATTTTAGATAAGTGATCATATAATCCTCTGTTCTCATGATATCATCTGGACAAATACATGGAACAATGTCTTACTTATTATCTGGCAATTGTTTCTAGATTTCCAATTTTTTTGACAATGAACTTAACCGAACACATCAATTTAGTTCTAACCGGGCCCGATACATGGGTCAAGACAAATTCATCGAGGGGCCCAGATATTGCTTCTATTTCTAGAAGGAACAGATAAACTTCGACTCATATGCTTGTTCTACTACTTGCTGAATTGTACACAAAGGCACGTTTTATAACATCAAGTTACTGATGCGTTTACGTGCAATCAATGCACAACCAACTCATAGGTTATATCTCTAGGTTTGAAGACTTATATGATATTATCGTCTCACGATCACTCGAGATAAATTCCATGAAGTGATACAAGTGAGCGTGGGTGTATTCCAATACTCATAACTTATGAGCACTCATGAACGTTGTAGCGACCATTTCTATGTCTAAACACCTTTAGCCATCTACAAACCCAATTCATGACAATCTTGATTCATACCTACTTCCGACGTATGACCGATTGTGGAGGTTTGAATAAATTAATTATTCTGGAAGTCAAAACATGCAAAACTGAAACAATAGTAAATAATTGACAATGATAGCAACACTTTAATTATAAATAAATCACAAATTTTATTCGTCATCAAACGTCGATTACATTTACAAGTTTCATAAAAGGCTATCTAATCTGTAAAACTAATATCATCCCTCAGCCCGATGCGCCTCACATGTTGCAAATGCTTAACCCTCGTTAGTCCCTTCGTAAGGGGATTTGCAGGGTTCTCATCTGATGATACCCTCTTTGCTAGGAGGAGTCCTTCTTCTATCTTGTGTCTTATGAAGTGATATTTTTTGTCAATATGTTGGGATCTGCCATGATCTCTCGGTTCCTTGGCTAAGGCAACCGCACTATTTCTGTCACATAAAATCTCCATAGGCTCCTTAATAGCTGGTACAACTCCAAGGTCTCCGATGAAGTTCTTTAGCCATATCGCCTCCTTCACTGCTTCACTCGCTGCTATGTACTCTGATTCACAAGTCGAATCAGCGACCGTCTCCTGCTTGGAACTCTTCCAAGAGATTGCCCCTCCATTTAGGGTAAAGACCCAGCCCGACTGAGAGCGGGGGTTATCCCTATCAGTCTGAAAACTAGCATCACTATACCCCAATACTCTCAAGTCATCACTCCCACCAAGGGTAAGGATCCAATCCTCAGTACTCCGCAGGTACTTGAGAATGTTCTTTACCACGGTCCAATGATCCTTGTCAGGGTTCCCCTGATATCTGCTGACCATGTTCAAAGCAAAGGCCACATCAGGGTGGGTACAAGTCATAACATACATGATCGAGCCCATAACGGAAGCATACGGTAATCGACTCATTTATGGTGTATGTGTTCCCATCCATGTGAATCTATCATTATCAACCTACAATCATAATATAAGGTTGAGGACAAAACCAAAATCAAATTTAGTTTTCCTTTCATGGACCGAACTTTGCTTATTCTTAATTTCTTGCCTTCTGGTAGCATAAGGGCCTACCCGTGCCTCCAAGTTGTTAAGCAGTTCACCTCCATTGACCAATATACTATCACTGATCAACGTGCTCTGCCTTTTTCAGTCAAATGAGAACCATAGAGCTCATAATCATTGATAACTCAACTGGAAGGTGCATAAAAACAAGAATATGTCAACTTAACATGATATGTTATCAACGTCAGGTTATGTGCTAGTGATAACTAAAAGGTTTATTCTTGATTGATTCCTGAAACTTTTCAAGATCATTAAGACTCCCACTGACTTCTTGACATATAAGTTTCTCTCTCAAGGAACATTCTTTGACGATCAAAAACAAATATTCAAAATTTTGTAAGGATTCTTGACAAGAAACACTTCATGTAATTGGTCTTAGTTTATCCTTTGTTTTAACCAAAAACATCACAACGCCATATTTCATAAGGTTTTACAAACCTACTTAGTACGAAACAAGCTTCAAGATATGATTTGTAGTTACTAGAGTATGACTCTAAAACTTGATTGGAAACGAAGTATGACTCATCTCTCGACTGAACCATTTCAACAATATCTGATTCCTCTTCTCTGTCAAAATAATTGCACTAAGACGTTCTTCAAGGATCAATTGTGATAAAGTTCCACAATCATTAACATGATAATAAAACACGATACTAAAGTACTCTCCTTTCCTTTTAGATTGGAGAAGCTTTTATCTTTCTGCCTAATAGATTCTTCATATTTTTTCGACTACTTTTTGAAACTTTTTAAAGTATCAGAATTGTGCTTAATCTTATAAATACAACCAGGTTTACTGAAGCATCAGTAAATCATGAGGAATAGACCTATCGTCCTTTGTGGTGGATCTAAATAGTCCATATCAACATATACTAGATCCATTAGTCCTTCACTTTGACTAACATAAACATGTGATCAATGAATTATTCATAATCTTTCGACTATCAAAATTCTCATACATCACACAATTCGAATTGTATGACTCCAAGTTTCTCTCCAATTGAAACTTGGGTGATGAGAATTTATTTTTCACTTAGTTAATCATGACACTACCACAAATGGTATAGTTAAGAATCAATTCCACATTTAACGTTGATAATAATAGAAATGTAACCACCAATTTTCATAAATGCCATTGCAAGGAAATATAAGGTAAACTAGACAAATCAAATTTTCACTTTTATTAATGATAAATGAAAATTTTGGAACTTGTCCTTACAATGAATAAAATATGAAAACAATGTTTCTAGAAATTTCCTAAGCAATTTATTAAATTATCATAACTTCCAAATAGTATCTTCTAAAATATGATCATCGAGCCATGCTATCGTAATCCATATCTCATGATCAGATTCAACTTACTCTTCTTAAGCTTCCTTCTTTCTCTTAGATCCTACAAAACATCAAACTTTGATCATCACATCATGTAATAAGGATCTATAAATAGGAACTTATTAAATAATGAAGTTAAAAAGTGGATATACCTAAAGTGGAGTCATATGACTTGACTTTCCCATCTCTGAGATCTTTCAGGTAGTCAAGGAAGCTTCGTAACCAATGTCCCTCCAATTGATAATAAAAACATATGAACCTTTTAGGATTAGCACATGGAGCTATCACAGAACTAACCTTTCTCTTTATTATATGGTCAAACGGTTTAACCTTGGTCGATGCCTTTCATTGGGAAGAGAAAGCTGTTCTCGATTACCATTGTCTCCATTGTCAACGTCTATGGAAAATTTCGACTTAGATCCTTCAAACACTTTTGCTTCACTTGTGCTCTTAAGCATCTCTGCTTCAGTAACAATCAACATATGCTTCAGATCAGTTAGGGTCACGTCGTGGTCGCTCATATAAAAGTTCTCAATGAAATGGCTATATGACTTAAGATGCGAAAGTAGAACCAAATCAATGGCCTGCTCCCTTAGGAAACTGACACCCATTCTATCCAATTTGTCAATGTTCGATTTCAATTCCAGAACATGTGCACACATAGATTTTCCATCTTGATGTTTACATACCAGTAGGGCTTGAGTAGTTTCGTAGCTTTCAACTTGAGACATGGGGAGAGTTACTTGAGTCGGAGGAGGAAGAGTTGGAGAAGCACGATATCCATTTCCACCATTTCTCGAAGAAGGTAACATACTTTCACCTTGATCAGAATGTAGAAGATCATCCTAAAAAAGAAGAGGAAAATCACTTCCCAAAGAACGAGGAAGACCATTGATGTCTGAACTTGACATCTATAATAGGAGAAAAGAGAATTCAAGTTAGTTGATTTTTATCCTTAATTATTAACCTATAAATTTAAATTAAGGCTAGGATCCATATTTTTGATTCGAACTTTGAAGAGGGATGTCGTAATCAAATTCGAATCTATTTTAGGTAGGTAAAGCTTTTACCAATTTCAATCTTTTGAAACTGCTAGATCTTTTGATATTCATTGAACTATTCAATGGCATGTTTAATCTCTATTGTGCTCTCACTTTTGTGACTGGGATGCCGATGATCACAAACAAGATGTGAATAACCATGCAAATTTGCTTGGTGGACGATGTCATTTATTCCTTTTAATGTGCTGATTAACCACACGTGCTCCATTAATCAACAATAATTTTCGATAAACCCATTACCAACCTTTATTACTCCCATATTAGTGTTCCGGTTAGCTACATGTACTCCACTAACGACTTATAAAGTGTAATGTGTAATTTCGTAGATTAGCATCAAATTCACATTTTTCCTAAAGTAACTAAGAGTGAGATTTTAGAAAATAGCTTAGTTACTTTTTATCATTATACTTTTAATGAGGTTATGTCCTATCAAACCAGTTCGGCTAATGACCATCTACCAATCAAGGGAACGGTGGGTAATAGTGGATACCCAATGAGGCAATGACCGTCATTTTATAGGTCACTTCCTTAAACTCCCCTTATAGACCGACTTTGTGAATAAGGCGTACTAGCGGTTCGGCGGACTTATTCTTATATTTATAGTAAATATTAAACATTTAGTTTTACATATAGTATAAGGTGTATTTTAAACATTTCAAAACACTAGGTTTAATTACTAAATTTCAAAAATTAAAACAATTTAATTTAAATATAAAATTAAACCATATGATTTAATAATTATCCATTAATTAAACATTTTATTAATTATTAAATCAATTTAAGGATTATCCAATTAAATTAATCAAGATAATTTAATCTTAATCCACTCTCCACTAAATTTCGAAAATCATGGGAGGGATACACCAAATCTTATAATTATCCAATTAATCAAATAAGAAGATAATTACCAAAAATAAGAAGATCCTTACCAAAAACCCTAATTTTCAAACAACTCAAAACTTGGGAAGGAAGGCAAGGATTTCAATCCTTGCCATATTTTGAAAATCTAGAGGGTTAAGGAAACCATGAATAATAGAAACTTGTAGGGCAAGGGAAAGGGTTTCAACCCTTCCTAAATTTCGAAGCCTTGGGGCCTAAGGAACTCTAAATTCGAAAACCCTAGTCCATTAGGGTTTTGTTTCCATAAAACCCAATTTGATCAATTCAACAATTGTACTCCATTTAATATAAAACATTCCTAGGCTCTGATACCACTGATGGGTTTTGAGCATAACTAACAAAAAAAACTATGTATGCATACAACCCTAATTTCCTGATCTATCTTTTCTCTAATTGAACATACAAAATTTGAACATGAAATGGGAAATCCTAGGAAACCTATTTTACTTTTGAAATTTAGATCTAGGGTTAGTAAACATACCTTTGATTGTTGTGTAGTAATAACAATAAAATCCTAGTCTTCTTGAAACCTTCAGAGCAAGTGTCACAAGTGTCACGCATGCAATGGTTCACACCCAAACTAAACAAGAGGATGAGAGAGGTGAGAGGAGAGGAGTGATAGGAATTTAGGCTATTCATCTAAGGAATCAAGTGCCGAAAATAAGAAGGGGTAAGGCCCTTTAAATAGGTATGGTAGCTTAGAGCCAAAGCTAGGGTTTTAGGAGGAAACCCTAATTCCCTTAGCTTAGGGACCAAGCAGTTGGAATAGTGTCTAAGGCTGCAACTATATTTGGTAAGTACTTGACCCGATTGAGCATGGTCCTTTTGTGTTGCCTTCACCATAGCAACTTGACAGGATGATTTATAATGAGAAAAGAAATATTATGAGAAATATTATAAGGAACAATAATATTGTTATTTGATTAATATAAGTCATAAATTAATTAGGAATTAATTTGGTGACTTAAAGAGAATAATTAAATAGAAGGGCATAAACTGTCAAGTGTATGATAGTTTTACTTTGGGCTATAATCCCTTATGGATAAGAGGTGGACAGTTTTGGGGCTTAGGATAGACCTAGAATTCGTCCAAGGCTTATTATTAGGGTATTGGATTGCTTAGGGCCTAAGTTATCCAATTTGGGTTTAAGGGTGAAACCCTAGGAGCCTTACAAGTATAAATAGACCCAAGGGGTCAAGGAAATCGGCACCCTTGTCTCTAAAGGAACCTTGGCCGATTTCTTCCTCCCCTCTCCTTGCTCTATAATCATCCTCATGCTAGTTGGTGTTTGTAAGCCATTAGAGGAGTGACAATTGTGAATCTAAGCTCCAAGGACAAGAAGATTCAAGCAAGCAACTTAAGGTAATCTTCTAGATCTGTTTTTCTTATGTTATTACCTAGATCTATTGTTCAAAAGTCTTGGATTCAATGCATGTTCAATTAGAGAAACCTAGATCCAAGTATTAGGGTTTGTATGTGCACATAGGAATGTTCATATGGCTAAAACCCATCAGAAGCAACCCATGAACTCCCATCCAAGAGTCCTTAGTTGAAAATTCTTGGGCCTTTCTAGAAATTTTCGTCCAACCCCTTCTAGGGAGATTCTAGAGCCCATTTCCTCAACTATCAATAAATTGTCAAACAACCCCTGCACTTTTAATTAATTCAATTAATTTCTGATTAGTTATTAATTAAATAATATGATTTATAATTACATATTATTTCCATAATACACTAATAAATAATTTATTTCAATTTATTAATCAAATAATAAATTCAATCTTTCTCTCTAAAAGTCATCATGTCTAGTTGCTAGTTTTGAGGGCAAACTCAAAAGGACTGTGCTACCATCAATTCAAGTATATACCAATTATAGTTATGGGTTAGACACCTAATCCAATAGGCTCCTCACACTGAACACAGTCAAACCAACCCTAATCACTATTTTGGGTAATAAATGAAAGTGACCATCATAATCCCTATCACAAAGAGTAAAAGATCATTTTACCCTTCCTACTCTAGGCCCAACAAGCCATGACCCAAGGCCAACTAATGGCCCAAAAGACCTAATACCAAATAACAGCCCAAAAGACCTAAGGCCCTAGAATGGCCCAAAAAGACCTAAGTCCCAAGAATGGCCCAAAAGGCCTTCTGGTGAGTATGCCCAACGTACCACCTAGTTAAGCCCAATGTACAAGTTCACACAAAAAGGAAATGGAACTGCAATGTGTTACACTGAGTGTATGCTTATGCACGCCCAACATACGCCCCTGATTGCCAAAAATCCCATTAAGAACTTAATGATTTAAGTCCAAATGTCAAAATCACAAATCTAGTTCTTGGGAAACGTCTTAAATGATAAGTCATCAACTTGATTACTTTGCATGGCTCAAAGAGTCCCAATATGCATTTCTAATACTCCAGCTTTATATTAAGACCATCAACTTATGCATGGTTGAGCTTAAGATGCCATTTTTATGAATAAAGGACCTCAAAAACATCAAGATCTATTATTCTAAGCTTATGGAGTAATTTATACTCATTTAAGTCAACTCAAGGGACCAAAATATTTCATAAACCCTTACTAGCCTATATCTAAACAAAGAATCACCAAGATTGAGACTTTATATCTTCTGGAAGATGATGAAGGTGAATAGATTCTGGATCCACAAGCTTCAAATCAACAAGAGCTTCTCCAAAGGGTTCTTCTTTCTTCAAGATGCACCAAACACACACACAAGGCTCAATATTTTCTAAAAAAGGACTAGGGTTTCATGGAAGTTGCTTTGGGACGAAGGAGGTTGATAATAGAAGGGGTATTAAGGTTATAAGTGTTGAGTTTTGAGCAATCTAACACTTCCTAAGTGTGCATGCAACCCTAAGAAACCATGGATCTATGTTTGTCTAAATACATGCAAAATAATAATTTTCCAAGGTTCAAAACCTATCTAACATGGCATGGGGTACTTTTAAACATAAAAGAATTAGATGAGATTACATACCTTTTTGATGAGTTTGATTCTTAAGGAGTTTGGAGGGCCAAGCACCAATAGTGTGAATGCCTCAAATGGAATCACAAATCACCACAAACTCTTGGAAAACTTTGAGAGAGTGTATACACACTACAATTTTCGGCCACACACAAACACACACACTAGTGGCTATTTCATGCAACATAAGCATGCTTATATAGTGTACATGATTAGGGTGAAACCCTAATAACCCATGACCTTTCCTTTTCCAAGAATCCATGGGTTAAAAGCTCCATGGACCATCCATGGACTTCCATACAAGCCTAGCCCATTAACAAATGGGTGTTAGCCCACACCATATAAAACCAATAACCCACAATCTAATTAGTCTTCCTTTTAATCTCTAAATTAATTCATAATTAATTTAAGACTAAGACTAATTAAATAACATGACTTCATATTAATATATTATAACTTATAATGTATTAATAATCATATGTGTATAACTCTCATAAAATTATCCATAAATAGTTTGGATGAAATGCAACCCAAATGGACCATGCTGGGTCGGCTCAAGTATATACCAAATAAGTTATGGACTTAGACACCTTATCCAACAGACTCCCACTTGGATAAGTCTAATAACTGTATTTGCCTATTACTTCAGGAACCAACCAACAACCGTAGCTCTCGAAAACTTTGTTGAACTATGAAGCGCCATTTTAAGATAAGTGATCATACAATCCTCTGTTCTCATGATATCAGCCGGACAAACACATGGAACTATGTCTTGCTTATTGTCTCGCAGTTGTTTCTCGATTTCCGATTCGTTTGACAAAGAACTCAACTGAACACATCAATTTAGTTCTGACCGGGCCCGGTACATGGGTCAACACAAAATCATCGAGGGGCCCAGATATTGCTTCTATTTCTAGAAGGAACAGATAAACTTCGACTCATATACTTGTTCTACTACTTGTTGAATTGTACACAAAGGCACGTTTTATAACATCAAATTACTGATGCGTTTACGTGCAATCAATGCACAACCAACTCATAGGTAACAACTCACATCTCTAGGTTTGAAGACTTATATGATATTACTGTCTCACGATCACTCGAGATAAATTCCATGAAGTGATACAAGTGAGCGTGGGTTTATTCCAATACTCATAACTTATGAGTACTCATGAACGTTGTAGCAACCATTGCCATGTCTAAACACTTTTAGCCATCTACAAACCCAATTCATGACAATCTTGATTCATACCTACTTCCGATGTATGACCGATTGTGGAGGTTTGAATAAATTAATTATTCTGGAAGTCAAAACATGCAAAGCTGAAGCAATTGTAAATAATTGACAATGATAGCAACACCTTACTCATAAATAAATCACAATTTTATTCATTATCAAATGTCGATTACATTTTACAAGTTTCAGAGAATCTATCTAATCTGTAAAACTAATATCGTCCCTCAACCCGATGCACCTCGCATGCTGAAAATGCTTAGCCCTCGTCAGTCCCTTTGTAAGGGGATCCACAGGGTTCTCATCTGACGATATCCTCTTTGCCACGAGGAGTCCTTCTTCTATCTTGTGTCTTATGAAGTGATATTTTCTGTCAATGTGTCGGGATCTCCCATGATCTCTCGGTTATTTAGCTAAAGTAACCGCACTATTGTTGTCACAGAAAATTTCCATAGGCTCCTTAATAGCTGGCACAACTCCAAGGTCTCCGATGAAGTTCTTCAGCCATATCGCCTCCTTCCCTGCTTCACTCGCTGCTATATACTCTGATTCACAAGTCGAATCAGCCACCGTCTCCTGCTTGGAAATCTTCCAAGAGATTGCCCCTCCATTTAAGGTAAAGACCCAGCCCGACTGAGAACGAAAGTTATCCCTATCAGTCTGAAAACTAGCATCACTATACCCTAATACTCTCAAGTCATCACTCCCACCAAGGGTAAGGATCCTATCCTTAGACCTCCGCAGGTACTTGAGAATGATCTTTACTGCAGTCCAATGAGCCTTGCCAGGGTTCCCCTGATACCTGCTGACCATGCTCAAAGTAGAGGCCACATCAGGGCGGGTACAAGTTATAGCATACATGATTGAGCCAACAACGGAAGCATACGGTAATTAGCTCATCTCATCTATCTCTGCCTCTGTACTCGGACTCTGAGTCTTACTCAGCTTGCTATTGTTTTGGATCGGTAAATCTCCTTTCTTGGAATTCTGCATGTTGAACCTTTTCAACACCTTATCCAAGTAGGTACTCTGACTAAGTCCAATTAGTCTTTTACTCCTTTCTCTTAATATCCTTATCCCTAGGATATAGGCAGCTTCCCCTAGGTCCTTCATAGCAAGGCACTTCCCAAGCCATGACTTAACCTCCTGCAAGGTTGGGATGTCATTTCCTATAAGTAGTATATCATCCACATACAGTACCAAGAAGATAACTATACTCCCACTAGCTCTGACATACACGCAAGACTCATCTTCACTTCTCGAGAAGGCAAACTCTTTGACCTTCTCATTGAAACAAAGATTCCAGCTACGAGATGCTTGTTTTAATCCATAAATGGATTTCTCAAGCTTGCATACTCTATTAGGGTACTCTGCACTGACAAAACCCTCTGGCTGATTCATGTACACATCCTCAGCCAACTTTCCATTAAGAAAAGCGGTTTTAACATCCATTTGCCATATTTCATAATCATGAAATGCAGCAATGGCCAGCATAGCCCTAATAGACTTAATCTTTGCCACCGGCAAGAAGGTTTCATCATAATCAATACCCTGAGTCTGAGTAAAACCCTTCGCAACCAGTCGAGCCTTATAAGTATGCACTTTTCCTTCCATGTCGGTCTTCTTCTTGAAGATCCATTTGCACCCGACTGATAAAACGCAGGTGTGTTCCTAACCCGTGTGGAACGCCTCGGAGGTACAGACTCATCAGCTGGCTCAACAGGAGTTTCCTCCTCAGGTTGATTGCTACTGTATGAGGTTCCTTCACCAATTGATTCTTGAATTTCTTCAAGATCAATTTGCCTCCCACTGTCTCCTTGGCTTATAAATTCTCTCTCACGAAAGACCCCTCTTCGTGCTACAAAGACCACATTCTCACTAGGTCTGTAGAAGAGGTAACCGAAGGATTTTTGTGGGTAGCCGATGAAAATACACCTTTCACTTCGGGGTTCAAGCTTATCATGATTTTCACGCCTCACGAAAGCTTCGCAACCCCAAATTTTGATGTGGTCCAAATTGGGAACCTTCCCAGTCCACATCTCATGAGGTGTTTTGGTAACCTTCTTTGTAGGGACTAGATTAAGGATATGGGAGGCAGTCTCTAAGGCATACCCCCAAAAAGAGATTGGTAGTGAAGCTCGACTCATCATAGAGCGAACCATGTCTAACAAGGTTCGATTACGCCTCTCAGCTACACCATTTAGTTGTGGTGTCCTGGGAGGAGTCAATTGTGAGACAATCCCACACTCCTTAAGATAGTCAAGGAACTCGGTACTAAGATACTCACCACCTCGATCGGATCGAAGCATCTTAATGTTCTTGCCCAATTGATTTTCTACTTCCTGTTTGAATTCCTTAAACCTTTCAAAGGTTTCTGACTTATGTTTGATTAAGTAGACATACCCATATCTACTAAAATCATCAATAAAAGTCACATAATACCAATTAGCATCCCTTGTGGCGGTTTTGAATGGTCCACATACATCAGTATGTATTAGGTCCAACAAACCCTCACCCCTTTCACAAGTTCCAGTGAAGGGTGATTTTGTCATCTTTCCAAGTAGACAAGATTCACAACTATCATCCGATTTAAGGTCGAATGATTCCATTACTCCACTCTTTTGGAGTTGGCCTATGCGTTTCTTGTTTACATGTCCAAGACGACAATGCCACAATGATGCAATATCTAGGCTAGTAGAAGAATCAATATACAACACATTATTTCCTAAGTTGTCTACAATCGACAAAGTTTCATACACACCATCACAAGGTAATGCTTTAAAATAAAACACATTATTAAAGAAAGCATTAATACCACAACATTCATTATCAAACGAAAAGGTAAAACCTTGTTTGTACAAAGCATGAAAGGAAATAATATTCCTCGCCATTTCAGACGAGTACACACATTTATTCAAATCTAATTTTAACCCATTAATCAGCAACAAAGTATAAACTCCAATCTTGGAAACAGGTGAAGCCTTCCTATTCCCCATGATCAAGTTTATCTTCCCATGCTCCACATCCTCACTTCTTCTTAGGCCCTGCAAATCAGAACATATGTGAATACCACATCCTGTATCAAGCACCCAAGAGTTAGAATATGGTGAGTTATTAGACAATATTGTGTAAATACCTGCGTGGGTGGGTTTCACTTTCCCATCCTTCATATCCTGCAAGTATTTAGAGCAGTTTCACTTCTAGTGCCCCTTGTCCTGGCAATAGTAGCAATCAGCATCCTTGGGAATGGAAGAACCACTCTTGGTCCTTGATGAGGAGCCTTCAAGAGACTTTCCCTTGGTACCCTTCGAAGGGTGCTTCCTCTTTTTCCCGTTGCCTTGCCCGATAGCCAAAACAGGGGTAGATGTTGGAGTAGGAGTAGTAGAGGTAACAACCGACTTGCCCTTAAGACCGGTTTCAACGGTCTTCAAGAGTCCTTGAAGCTTGCTAAGTGTAACTTCTTCCTTGTTCATATGATATGTCATACGAAAATGGTCATAACAAGAAGGTAAGGAGTGCAAAATGATGTCAATTGCCAACTCCTCAGGGAAGTTCACATTCAGCTTCAGCAAACGGTCCACATACATTTGCATCTTTTGCATGTGGGCCATGACGGATTCACCGTCCTTCATGCGGGTTGTTATTATGGAGGAGATTATTTCATACCGCTCTTGACGAGCACTCTGATGGTACCTTTCCATCAGGTCTTGGTGCATCTCAAAAGGGTAGAAGTCCTCATAGGACTTTTGGAGCTCGGCTGTCATCGTGGCCATCATGATGCATGCCACCTTAGTAGCATCTCTCTCATGTGTCCTGAATTCAGCGATCTCCTCAGGAGTATCAGTAGACTCATCAAGCTCTTTTAACTCCTTATCGAGGACATATTCCTTGTCCTCATAACGAGTTACCATCCTGATGTTCCTTATCCAGTCCATGAAGTTGGAACCATCAAAGATGACTCTCCCACTAAGATTCATGAGAGAGAAAGAACCAGTTGGGTTAGAGCCCGAAGCATTAGTGTTGGAAGACATCTAAAAGAAGAAAGCAAGTTTAGATTAGATATATAGAGTCCTTAATAAGACACCCAAATGTAATAATAAGGCTAGGATCCAATCACAATATATTATACTTAGAAGAGGGATGCCGTAATCTAAGTAATAATATATTTGAAAGGTAGGTGAATGACGATTCACCAATTTCCACCACGAAAATGAAATGATTTATTAGGTTTTAATTGGATTTGAAATTCCTAGATTCTTTTGAGATTCATTGAACTTTTCAATGGCATGTTTCAATCTCGATTGTGCCCTTCAAGTTTTGTGACTGGGATGCCGAGGATCACAAAACAAGGTGTGAATAACCATGCCAATTCACTTGGTACCCTTAATATTATCACCTAATCAGTGTGCCGGTTAACCACACACGCTCCATTGATCTATGACAAACATTAAGTCACCCTTCGTGATCCTTACTAGTCCAAGTTAGTGTGCCGGTTAACCACACACGCTCCACCAACGACTTGGTAAGGTACACAGTGTGAATTCCATGGATTAGCACCATGTTCACATTTTTCCTAAAGTAACTAAGATTGGGAATTAAGTAAAAGATTTAGTTACTTTATAATATTCATCATACTTAATGAGAATTTATAAGTCTTTGTCTTACCCGTTCGGCTAACGACCCTCCACCAGTCAAGCAAGCGGTGGGTGAGAGTATACACCCATTAAGTCGCCATTTTATAGGCAACAACCTTATACCCACCTTATAGACCAGCTTCGTGAATGAGGCCCACTAACGGTAAAACGACTTGTTCTTATACATATATATATATAATTAACCATTAATGTTATAAATAGTATAAGTGTTGAATTTTAACTTTTAAAATTCTAAGTGTTGGAATTAAAGTTTATTAAAGTGTGTGAAACTTTTCCAAATTCCAAAACTTGAGGACAACTTTTGTAACTCTTCAAAACTTTTCATTTCATAACTTATGAATTAAAGGTTCATAAAATGAAGACTCTTCATTTTATGTAACTTATGTGTTTTTAATGTGTGTTAAAGAAAAGTAACATTTGGATATCCATAACTTGAGGACAAATTATGGACTCCATTAAAACACATAAATGATCAAGAATTAATCCTAAACAATTCAGCAAATAATTCCTATCATCTTCTAAATTCATAAGAACATGAACATGATTATCAAAGTTTCAAAAATTATATGAACACATACAAAGCATGAAATTTGATATATGCTATTGTAAATGGATTAGAACAACCATTACACCAACTAAAATAAGTTTTAAAACATCAAAACAGTTTAGGGTAAAGTTTCTAGTCCATTTCCAGCAGCAAAAGTCGAAAATCTGCATTTTGAACCTTCTACTCGCCGAGTGCACGAACCTACTCGGCGAGTAGGATGAATTTTGCCTTGGACTCGGCGAGTCCCCCCATGGACTTGGCGAGTCCATCATGCAGACAACAAAAATTTCGACTTTTTTCACTATTTTGCATCAAGTATCAAACAAGCAAGCCTAGACTCTGATACCACTGTTGGGTTTTGAGCAATCTAACACTTCTTAAGTGTGCATGCAACCCTAATAAACCTTGGATCTATGTTTGTCTAAATACATGCAAAATAATAATTTTCTAAGGTTCATAACCTATCTAACATGGCATGGGGTACTTTTAAACATAAAAGAATTAGATGAGATTACATACCTTTTTGATGAGTTTGATTCTTAAGGAGTTTGAGGGCCAAGCACCAATAGTGTGAATGCCTCAAATGGAATCACAAATCACCACAAACTCTTGGAAAACTTTGAGAGAGTGTATACACACTACAATTTTCGGCCACACACAAATACACACACTAGTGGCTATTTCATGCAACATAAGCATGCTTATATAGTGTACATGATTAGGGTGAAACCCTAATAACCCATGACCTTTCCTTTTCCAAGGATCCATGGGTTAAAAGCTCCATGGGCCATCCATGGACTTCCATACAAGCCTAGCCCATTAACAAATGGGTGTTAGCCCACACCATATAAAACCAATAGCCCACAATCTAATTAGTCTTCCTTTAAATTAATTCATAATTAATTTAAGACTAAGACTAATTAAATAACATGAATTCATATTAATATATTATAACTTATAATGTATTAATAATCATATGTGTATAACTCTCATAAAATTATCCATAAATAGTTTGGATGAAATGCAACCCAAATGGACCATGCCGGGTCGGGTCAAGTATATACTAAATAAGTTATGGACTTAGACACCTTATCCAACAATAAGGTGCTTAAATAGGGTCCAAATCCTAAATTTTAGGGTTTTCCCCTAGCTCGAGTACGCCCAATGTATGCTAGTTACGCTAGGGGTGAGCATTTGGACCGAACCGGATCGGACTGGTTATGTAGAATATTGTGGAACGTGGACCGGACCGGATGAGTCGTGTATGTGTCCATGTCCGGGTTTTTTGTTTCTTGGACCCGTTTGGACCGGTACAACTTTAATTGCATAGTGTACAAATCGTTAAATAAGTTTTTTGGGTTTGATACGATACAACTTGTAAAAATGATTACGTTTTCGTTTCATGCATAACTAATTTACCTTGATGTTATAATATCATAATTTGCAAAATTAATTTTCCAAATAAAAGAAACTAACATATGAATCAAGTTCACCAAGATCCCTTTCATATGATTTATTTGTCAAAGATACATAAAATTCAGAATTATAGCCTAAATAATAGTTAAAAAGTTGAAATATTTCAGCTTTGATAACTCAACTTTGAAGGATTGTAACTCACTGAATATAATACCAAAATCAACAAAAATACAGTCTAAATTCATCTACAAACTGTAAACTAGATGTTGGAAAAAAACCGCAGGTCAATTCGACTTAAAATGAATGATTTATGATTGTTAAAAAAATTTCACAGATTACAAAATTTTAAAAATCTTGCTGAAAAGCTAAAATTTTTCAGTTTTGATAGCTCAACTTTGAAAGACTGTAACTCATTGAATATAATACCAAAATCAACAAAATTGTAGTCTAAATTCATCTACAAACTATAAATTAAACGTTGGAAATAACCATGTGTCAATCCAACTTAAAACGAATGAGTTATGGTTGTTTAAAATTTTTCATAGATTACAAAATTTTAAAAATGTTGTTGAAAAGCTTAAAATTTTCAGCTTTGACAGCTCAACTTTGAAATACTGTAACTCATTGAATATAATATCAAAATCAACAAAATCATAGTCTAAATTCATATACAAATTTTAAATTAAACGTTGGAAAAAACCTCATGTCAATCCGACTTAAAACAAATGAGTTATGGTGGTTTAAAAATTTTCACAGATTACAATTTTTTTTAAACTGGGTCCAACCGGTTCTAAACCCGGTAAAACCGGACCGAACCGGTTTTGATGGATTCCTAGAACCGAGAACTGGCTCGGGGATCCAAAAAAACGGTTCGGTCCGGTCCGGTCTGGTCCACCGGTCTAAATGCTCACCCCTAAGTTACGCCTAGCGTACCAGGGGAAAACCTCGTGTCCAAGATTCATCTAGGTACGCACAACGTACCTCAATTACGCCCAACATATTGGGCCACCATGCAAATATAAATAAACACTTATAAATTTAAGAAATTTAACTGGAAACCGGACGTTAAAATTCTTCCCCATCTATGTCAGACTTCATCCTCAAAATTCGCATCCACAAACAACTCTGGGTAGTGTTATCCCACTCCTCCTTTGGCTCCGATGTCCATTCTAATCCCTTTCGGTGCTGCCATTGCACCTTCACTAGACCTACAACCTTGTTTCATAAAGTCTTTGTCTTCTTGTATAGGACTGCGACCGATCTCTCTATGTAATTCAGATGCTCATCCACCTGAATATCCTCGAAGGGAACCACTGTGGAATCATCAAGCAAACACTTTCGTAGCTGAGAGACGTGGAAAGTGTTGTGAATTTGACTGAGCTCTTAGGGTATCACTAAATGATAATCAACCCTGTCCACCCGGGAAACAACCCTAAAAGGACCGATATATATGTGTCCAAACTTGCCCTGCTTCCTGAACCGGATGAAACGTTTCGAAGGTGACACCTTCAGGAATACCATATCCCCAACCAGAAATTCCAAATTTGATTGATGTCTATCTGCGTAACTCTTCTGAAGGCTCTGTGTGGTTTGTAATCTGCCATGTACCTATTGAATCAAGTCAGTAGTCCGGAGCACCACCTCTGTGCTACCATTGACTCGCTTACCAGCCTCACCCCAACAAATTGGGGCCTGACACTTCCTCCCATAAAGCATCTCAAAAGGAGATCGATCAATACTGTCGTGGTAGCTGTTGATGTAAGAAAATTTAGCCAATGGGAGATACGTATCCCATCTACCACCAAAATCCAATACACATGCCCAAATCAAGTCCTCCAAGTTTTGGATATTCCGATCGCTCTAACCATCAGTTTGCAGATGAAAAGTTGTACTGAATTGCAGCTAAGTACCCAATTCCTCATGGAACCTCTTCCAAAACCTAAAAGTGAACCGAACATCCCGATTTGAAACCACTAATACCAGAACTCCATGTCATTCCACCACCTCTCGAATATAAATGTATGTTAACTTCTCCACAGAGATGCTCTCCTAAATGGGAATAAAACAAGCACTTTTGGTTAATCGCTCCAATATGACCCAAATTAAATCCACCCCTGCACTGTTTGTGGCAACTTCAAGTTGAATTTCATTGTGGTCTCCTCCTATTTCCAAAAAGGAATACACAATAACTCCATTTTTCTGTGAGGTCGTTAGCGCTCAACCTTGACTTTCCTACATGTCAAGCACCTCTCCACATATCAAGCCACATCCCACTTCATGTAGGGCCACAAATAATCAGGTCAGAAATCTTTGTACATTTTTGTTGCACCCGGATGAATATAAAATCTCAACTTGTGTGCCTATTCCATCAAAATTTTCCGTACACCCATGCAATATGGAACCCCGAGTCTTCGATGATGGGTTAATAGTCCTCGATTATCATAATCAAAAGAATCCACCTAACCCACTATGTGCTCACTCTTCTAGTGTTCTTCTTTCATATCTTTAACCTAAGCCTATCGTATCTACTCTAAGAGTGGGGTAATCACAGTCATCCTTAGACAAACATCCATGATGGGGGTAACGACTGTCTTGCAGCTAAGAGCATCGGCCATCACGTTGGCCTTCCCCGGTTGATACAGGATTTCACAATCATAATCCTTCACCACATCCAACCACTTGCACTGCCTCATGTTCAGATTTGGCAGATCCATTAGATACCTTAAACTCTTGTGGTCTGTTTAAATAATACAACAAACCCTATCTGTCTGCAAATCTGGTTTATGAGATCCATGAATGTTGTTGGTGCATTAGTGAGCCCAAAAGGCATCACCACAAAATTCTAATGACCATAATGAGTCTTAAAGGTTGTCTTCTAAACATCCTCAACTCGAACCCTCATCTGATGATAGCCTGAATGTAGATCAATCTTGTAGAACCATGACACACCCTGAAGCTAGTCAAACAAATCGTCAATCCTCGAAAGTGGATAACTGTCACACCCCCGAACCAGGACGGTGGATGACATCATTGTATAGTATCATCACAACTGAATATAAATGGACATAGCAACCCACACAACATACATTAAGAGATACCAACATACATTGTTTACATGTATTTGTTCATAAGTTACACAAAAGTGACATAAAAGTAAGAATTTCCAAAATGCAGCAAATCCGGATCTTAGGTACCTGCTTACTGGTTCCCTGAGAATACAAGTCATTTTGAAAATCGTCAACATTGAATGTTGGTGAGTTCATAAGCATATTTGTATGAAAAGATTTGTAACATATTTGATTAAAAATGGTTGGTGTATCTCCAGAAAATATGATATTTTCTACGAAAATGATTCGTAAACCTTGTTTCCAATACTGTGAATATATGCATGCACGTCCTTGGTTTTCTTTTGTTTGTAATTGTAAAGTGTATGTCCCCAGAAAATCCAATATTTTCTATTGTATGAAAATTGTGGTCTTAAACCGGTGAAGTGTAAGCTTCACGTAAATCAAGTTAGTATTGTTAATCCCTAAGTGAGTTATTATAACCATGCTTGATGTGACTGTTATGCTTGTACGACGTTCTTCAGGAGCTGTAGTGAACAAATCGGGTGTGGGGGTGTCAATCCCCGTATAAATCTATACACAATTACCTCGCTCTCCCTCTAGGAGACTCTAGTTATAATTACAGGACTTATAGTGTACACTAGGTAGGTACGGTGAAGATAGTGTCTCACTAGAGCATTAACGGATTGATGCGAACTTGGAATCCCTTTATTGAATAATGAAAATGACATTACTAGCGTAAATTTATCATAGGATTTTTATGACACGCGGTCCACAGATTTCATGACGTGCAGTTTGTGATCCATGTTGTATGAGTTTTTACAACGTGCATTTTATGACACACAAATTTTTCTAACATAAATCTATTTTGTATACCCTTTTGGTTGAACTATTTATAACACTTTATAAAAATAGTCATTGGTGTTTATATCTAGTTGTAACATATGTTGTAAAAATAGCATAATATCTTGGGTTTTAACCCATCAAAATAGTGACAACATAATTAGGACTTTTTTACAAAAAAAGTTGCTTGTAAAATAAGATATCAACTTTATAGTTTCTTTTATCACTTTTGTACCATATTTGCAACACAAAAGATTTTATTTTAGGTCTACTCTAGTAGGTCACAATTTTTGTATAACATATCCATTGGTATCTTCAATATTTTATTTAAATATTTGTGTATGTTTCAAAAGGATAACATGCATGTGTCCATGTGTTAAACATACTTGGACTAATACATGTCATGTATTCGACCTAATTGAGTGAACAAAACAAGACCCCGAATTTTTATGTATCAAAAATGTTAACAAACACAACATCTCAAATTTTATGAAGCTAACATATGATAATAACCTTTTTACACAAGCATTTGTTTCATATTAAACACATAAGTATGATGCATGCAATTGTCCAATGGATAAACTTATTCTAGCGCATATGGTATTCAACATTATAAGTACAAATCGGTACATAAACATGATGGTGCAAGCAAATATCCGAAGGGTAAACGAAACTTGACTTGTATCCCCCCCCCCCCCCCCCCCCCGCCGAAAAGCATGAAAAACACGAAAATATGGGGGTATGAAGCTCACCTTGATGATTTCGTGAGTTGAAGGAAGGAAATAAAGAAGATTTCGAGCCTAGCCTTGCACAACTTGAGGAGCTTCTCTAAAATCAAGGTTTCCAAAGAACTACACACAAAATGGTGTGTGTAAAGGTGGAGTTTTAGCTTAAGGAAGTATAAAAACACTTAGAGGTTTTCAAGAATACTTACCAAGTTCTTATGAATTTCTTGAAGAAAAAACTTTGAGGATGGCACACGAAAACTTGAGAGAGAAGATGAGAGTGAGTTCTTGAGAGTGAAGTGAGGGAAAGTGATTTTTTTAGTGTGGGTGGGTGTGTTCGGCCAAACTTAAGAAAGAGAGGAAAGATGGTGCCTTGTTGCATGGGCGGAGGGGGGTAAACTTGTGTATTGTACGGGTGCATGGAAGTTAATTGCATGTGTAGTGTTGATATATGGTGGTGGGGGGTGGGGGGGGGGGTTCATGCAATATAAAGAAATGAGTTGGAAGACATTTTGTGATTTCTTGTTCTCTTTTTTTTTTGTCTTATCCCCAACCGAAACTTTATGAGGTTTTCGGCCATAGAGGCTACCCAAGGGGGGGGTTTGGTTTTTAGGGTGGCCGAAAACACCTTATATCCTTAAGGATTTTCGGTTCTTGAGTGTGTATGGGCTTTTGGGCTTAATTTGGCCCAATAAAGGGTTTTCAGTCCAATAAGGCCCAAGGAGAAAGGGTTTTCAGCCTAGGGTATTTAGGCCGAGAACTCTAAGCAAAGGCCCAATAAGGCCCAAGGAGAAAGGGTTTTCGGCCTAGGGTACTTGGGCCTACAAGAGACTATTCTTTGCACATATGTATTCATATAACGTTGTTGTTTTAAATTTCAACAGTTTAATGCAACAAGGTTACACAAAGAATTTTTTATACATGAATCATAATCCCAACCCTAATTTACTAGTTGTGACAATAACGATTCTTTACCGTCAACTTGTTTAGCTCCCGATAATCAATGCAAATCCTATAGGATCCATCCATTTTCTTCAAAAATAATATTGGTGCTCCTCAGGTTGAACTACTCGGTATGATAAATTCCTTGTCTAACAGCTCATGTAGCTGTGTCGATAACTCTTGCATCTCCGACGGTGCTAATCGATAAGGTGCCTTGGCTATCGGAGCTGCACTTGGGATCAAATATACGCGGAACTCCACCTACCTCTCCGGAGGCACTCCTGGTAAGTCCTCTGGGAACACATCTATATACTCTCGAACAATCGGCACATCATCAATTGTACTCTTCCTCTCCTCTCTAAAGTCCAAAACATAAGCCAAAAAAACCCGAACAACCATGTTGTAGATATCTCCTAGCTCTCGTAGCCGAACACAGAGTCGTCTGCGTTGGGCACCCGCACCATGGATAACTAGTTCTCCCCCACTTGGGTTCGAACCCGAACTAACTGGTGCCCACAATCAATCATTTCCCCCATTAGGGCTCAATTAATCCATCCCTATGATTACCTTGTGTAACGCCCGGGTTTCAGGGCTAAGCATTTTGACAATGTAATAGTCTAGGTCAACTATTATAACTCTTTTTGAAGTAATAAAGATGAAATATTTGAGTATTATGTGAATTATGTGTATTTATGTGCTTATTATTTAATTATAAATGTATAATTAATAAAGAATAAAAATAAGTGTAAAAATTAAAGTATGAGATAAGCCCAATATCTTTATATAAATTTGTAGTGGTCGAAAAAAGGATTCCGGGGATATAGAGAACGCCAAAATCCGAGTTATAACGAAGAAGTTATGGCTCGCCGAAGTTTTACGGCAAAACCGGCACGGCACCGGGAGATGTAAATAGTGAATTTACGATGAAGGACTTTTTAGCCTTATTTTTCTAAACCAAAGTGGTAGTATATGTTAAACCGAGAACATCCATAAAAAGAACGCCCAAATCTGACTTCGTATGAGGAAGTTATGATTTTTCTAAGATTCGGCTTAGCACTTCACGGCACGAAACTCAAATTTTAGTTCGAGCGGTTTTTGGCTTACGCAACCTAAATGAGATTTGAAGAGATCATTAATAGGAAATCAACGGTAAAAAGACAGACGAAAACAGAGTCCGTATGTAGAAGTTATGAATTTTACGCGGACGTTTAACAGTATAATCTCCTTGTACTGTTAAATTTAAGATTGTTCGAGAATTAGCCGACAGAGTTAAAATGAAAGTTGTAGATCTTATTATTACCTGCGCGTGGATATAAAGAACGTCAAAAATGGAGGTCGTATGTGAAAGTTACGGATTTTATAAGTCGGAAGTGTGTTGTGCGAAAATGGGTGATGTGACACAATCTTAGCCATTGCTTTCTCCCCAAGTCTTGCCACTAGATGGTGACATGTGGCACCAAGTTCAGCCAATTTTCACCCTATAAATAGAACCTATCCCACTGTAACACCGTAAAAATTTGAACAATTTTTCACTTTTGAAAAACCATGAAATATAGTTTGCATTCATAAATAAAAACATTGTATCAACATTGTATCAGTACAAAACCCCAAGATCAAAATGTTTAAACTCCAATGTGCGTGTGTACGAGTCATGCCAGCGCCTTCCCGCGATCATTTCTAGTACGTGAAATACATCACACATAACACTGTAAGCATAAATGCTTAGTGAGTTCCCCAAAATACCACATATATCACATACGCCTTTACAGGCCATAGGACCTTCCGATCCAAGTGTCTCAGGGGATTTCCATCCCAGACTCGGTTGACCTTCCGGTCCGTATCATCTTGACCTTCCGGCCCACATCATTCTCATATCACATATAACTTACATCACATATACATCATACACATAAGACCCTTCGGTCACATATAATTACCCCATCGGGTAAGGCATAGTGAGAAGACTCACCTCAGACGTCTCGTAAATCTCTGACTCGATAGAAGTATTGCCTAGCCTCCGCCTATTCACACAAAGTAATTGATGGGTTTTGAGCATTCTAACACTTCCTAAGTGTACATGCAACCCTAATAACCTTGGATCTATGTTTGTCTAATTATCATGAAAAGTTGAATTCCAAGGTTATATTCCTATCTAGCATACATGGGGAACAAATTTAACTTAAAGTATAGATAGAATAACTTACCTTGTTGTTGTTTGTGTTCCTTGAAACCTTGTGAGCCTAGCACCCCAAGTGTGATGCCTCAAATGCTTCACACAACACCAAATGCTCTTGGAAGAACTTATGAGAGAACACACACTTCTCAAAAATCGGCCAAGCCCTCTTGTTTCTTAGTGTAGCCGATTTTAGGTGGAGAACATGTTACTTATATAGTGTTGACACATCTAGGGTTAAACCCTAATGTGTCATGACTCTTCATTTCCATGACCCATGGGTTTGTAACTCCCATGGAGCATCCATGGAGCATCCTATGGGTGGAACCCAACTTGATAGTCCATGGAGCCTTTTAGCCCACTATACAAGATATGGATGATTTACATAATCAACACATATATTTAATTAGTTATCTTTTGATCACATAATTAATTCTAAATTAATTCTTGATCAAACTAATCAAATAATATTATTAATATATTAGAACTTATAATATATTAATAATCTCCAAGTGTTATTTCTCTCATTTAGTCTATCCAATTGCATGATGCCATGCAACCCAAATGGACCATGCCGGGTCGGGTCAAGTACATACCAGAAATAGTTATGGACTTAGACACCTTATCCAACAGTCTCCCACTTGGATAAGTCTAATAACTATTACTGCAAGTATGACTTCAGGAACCGATCGGCAATCGTAGCTCTTTACAAGGTTTCTCAGAACTGAGAAGATGATGGTACGCCATTTAAGATAAGTGATCATATAATCCTCCGTTCTAGATATCAGTCGGACAAATACATGGAACAATGTCTTACTTATTGTCCAACAATTTGTTTCCCGATTTCTGATTTGTTTGACAAAGAACTTCATTGAACACATCAATTTTAGTTCTGACCGGGCCCGGTACATAGGTCAAAACAAAATCATCGAGGGGCCCAGATATCAGCTTCTAATCCAAGAAGGAACAGATAAACTTCGACTCATATGTTTGTTCTACTACTCATTGAATTACACACAAGAGCGCGATTTATAACATCGAGTTACCAATGCATTTTTCGTACAATCAATGCATAACCAACTTGTAAGTAACAAATCATATCTCTAGGTTTAAAGACTTATATGATATTACCGTCTCACGATCACTCGAGATAGAATTCCATGAAGTGATTCCAGTGAGCGTGGGTTGAGTCCAATGCTCAGAACTTATGAGCACTCATGATTGTTGTAGCCTTGTCCAAGACCTCTACAACCAAACATGACAGTCTTGATTCATATCTACTTCCGACATATGACCGACTGTGGAGGTTTGAATAATATGTTATACCAAACAAAATTATTCTGGAAGTCAAAACATGCAAAAGAAATATAGTAAACGATCGACAAGAGATAGTAACACTTTACTCATAAATAAAACACTTTTATTCATCATCAGATGTCAATTACACTTTACAAATTTCGAGGTTATCTAACTACTAAATCTAATATCATCCTTCAGCCCTATGCTCCGAGCATGCTGGAGATGCTTAACCCGAGTCAGTCCCTTCGTGAGGGGATATGCCGGATTCTCATCTGATGATACCCTCTTTGCCACGAGGAGTCCTTCTTCGATCCGATGTCTGATGAAATGGTATTTTCTGTCGATGTGTCTGGATCTCCCGTGATCCCTTGGTTCCTTGGCTAAGGCAACAGCACTTTCACTATCACAGAAAATTTTTATTGGCTCTTTAATAGCTGGTACAACTCCAAGGTCTCCAATGAAGTTCCTCAGCCATAACGCCTCCTTTGCCGCCTCGCTAGCTGCAATATACTCTGATTCACAAGTAGAATCTGCCACTGTCTCTTGCTTGGAACTCTTCCAAGAAATTGCTCCTCCATTTAGGGTAAAGACCCAGCCCGACTGAGAGCGGAAGTTATCCCTATCAGTCTGGAAGCTAGCATCACTATACCCTACAACTCTCAAGTCATCACTCCCACCGAGGGTAAGGACCCAGTCCTTAGTCCTTCGTAGGTACTTGAGAATATTCTTTACCGCAGTCCAGTGTGCCTTGCCAAGGTTCCCCTGAAACCTGCTAACCATGCTCAGGGCAAAAGCTACATCAGGTCGAGTACACGTCATAGCATACATGATCGATCCTACAGCCGAAGCATAAGGTACTCGACTCATTTGTGCTATCTCAGCCTCAGTGCTAGGGCTTTGTGTCTTACTCAGTTTGGCGTTACTCTGGATGGGCAACTCTCCTTTCTTGGAGTCTTGCATTCTGAATCTCTTCAGCACCTTATCCAACTAGGTACTTTGACTAAGTCCAATTAGTCTTTTACTCCGATCTCTCAAGATCCTTATCCCCAAAATATAGGCAGCTTCACCAAGGTCCTTCATAGCGAAACACTTTCCAAGCCAGGACTTTACTTCCTGCAGGGTTGGAATGTCGTTTCCTATGAGTAGTATGTCATCCACATACAATACCAAAAAGCTAACTATACTCCCACTAGCCTTGACATACACACAAGATTCATCTTCACTCCTAGAAAAGCCAAATTCCTTGACCTTTTCATCAAAGCAAAGATTCCATCTGCGAGGTGCTTGCTTTAATCCATAAATGGATTTCTCAAGCTTACACACTCTATTGGGGTACTTGTTGCTGACAAAACCCTCTGGCTGACTCATGTAAACATCTTCAGCCAACTTTCCATTAAGGAAAGCGGTTTTGACATCCATTTGCCAAATTTCATAGTCATGAAATGCGGCTATGGCTAACAGAACCCGAATAGACTTAATCTTGGCTACCGGAGAAAAGGTCTCATCATAATCCACTCCAGGAATTTGAGAGAAGCCCTTTGCAACCAGTCTAGCCTTATAAGTGTGTACTTTACCATCCATGTCGGTCTTCTTCTTGAAGACCCATTTGCACCCTACAGTCTTTCGACCTGGTACATTTTCAACCAAGTTCCAAACTTGATTGTCATACATAGATTGTATCTCGCTATCCATAGCCTCTTTCCATTTAGCAGACTCAGGGCCTGCCATGGCTTCCTCGTAGCTGTTAGGGTCATCTTGACTTACTAGTGTTCCATCACTAATAAGTGTCTCACCTTCTGCAGTAATATGGAAACCATAGTAATGCTCAGGTGCATTCCTAACTCTCGTGGAACGCCTCAGAGGTACAGATTCGTCAATTGGCTCAACAGGAGTTTCCTCCTCAGGTTGAGGGCTAGAGTTTGAAGTTCCTTCACCACTTGACTCTTGAATTTCTTCAAGATCAATTTGCCTCCCACTGTCTCCTTGGCTTATAAACTCTCTTTCTCGAAAGACTCCTCTTCTTGCTACAAAGACCACATTGTCACTAGGTCTGTAGAAGAGGTAACCAAAGGATTGCTGTGGGTAGCCGATGAAAATACACCTCTGCTTCGGGGTTCGAGCTTATCATGAGTCTCGCGTCTCACGAAAGCCTCGCAACCCCAAATCTAGATGTGGTCTAGTTTAGGTACTTTACCAGTCCACATCTCGTGAGGAGTTTTGGCAACTTTCTTTGTAGGGACTAGATTAAGGATATGGACGGCAGTCTCTAAAGCATACCCCCAGAATGAGATTGGTAGCGAAGCTCGACTCATCATTGAACGAACCATGTCCAACAGGGTTCGATTACGCCTCTCAGCCACACCATTCAACTGTGGTGTCCTGGGAGGTGTCAATTGTGAGACAATTCCACATTCCCTTAGATAGTCGAGGAACTCTGAACTAAGATACTCACCACCCCGATCGGATCGAAGCATCTTAATGTTCCTGCCCAATTGATTCTCGACTTCCTGTTTAAATTCCTTAAACTTCTCGAAAGTCTCTGACTTATGCTTGATTAAGTAGACATATCCATATCTACTGTAATCATCAGTAAAAGTCAAATAATAACGATTAACATCCCTTGTGGCATGTTTGAATGGTCCACACACATCCGAGTGTATAAGGTCCAACAAACCTTCACCCCTTTCACACGAGCCTGTGAAGGGTGACTTTGTCATTTTTCCAAGTAAGCATGATTCACAACTATCATTTGACTTTAGGTCAAACGACTCCAAGACTCCATCCTTTTGGAGTTGGCCTATGCGTTTCTTGCTTATATGTCCAAGACGACAATGCCATAATGATGCTTTATCCAAGTTATTATTATTAGTAGAATCAATACACAAAACATTATTTCCTAAGTTATCTACAACAGATACAGCTTCATACACACCATCACAAGGTAATGCTTTAAAATAAAGTACATTATTAAAGAAAGCATTAATTGAACCAACTTCATTATCAAACGAAAAGGTGAAACCTTGTTTGTACAATGCATGAAAGGAAATAATATTTCTTGCCATTTCTGGCGAATAACAACATTTATTCAAATCTAAATTTAACCCACTACTTAGCGATAAAGTATAAACTCCAATCTTGGTGACAGGTGTAACTTTCCTATTTCCCATGATTAAGTTTATTCTTCCTTGCTCCACATTCTCACTTCTTCCTAGTCCCTGCAAGTCACAACAAATATGAATACCACAACCGGTATCAAGGACCCAAGATTTCGAATGGGGTGACTTATTTGAAATGATAGTGTAAATACCTGCATGGTTGGGTTTGACTTTCCCATCCTTCACATCCTGCTGATACTTTGGGCAGTTCCGCTTCCAATGAGCTTTTTCATGGCAATAGAAGCATTCAGCCTCTTTTGGGTCAGAAGAAGGAGTAATGAAACCTTTCTTGGTTCCACTTAAAGAAGAGCCATCAAGGGTCCGAGCCTTGGTACCCTTCGAAGATCTCTTTCTCTTCCTCCCTCGACTTTGCCCAATTGCCAAGACCGGAGTTGAGTCTGGAGTAGGAGTGATAGCAACCGACTTCCCCTTAAGACCTGTTTCTGCGGTCTTGAGAAGTCCCTGAAGTTTGCTGAGGGTGACCTCTTCCTTGTTCATGTGATATGTCATGCGGAATTGATCATAGCACGATGGTAAGGAGTGCAAAATGATATCTATTGCAAGCTCCTCAGGGAAGTTCACATTAAGCTTCAGCAAACGATCCACATACCTTTGCATTTTCTGCATGTGGCTCGTGACGGAATCTCCGTCCTTCATCATGGTTGTTATCATGGAGCAGATGACTTCGTACCTCTCTTGTCGTGCACTTTGATGGTATCTTTCCATCAAATCTTGGTGCATTTCATAAGGGTAGAAATCTTCATAAGACTTTTGGAGTTCAGCTGTCATTGTGGCCAACATGATGCAAGCCACCTTGGTTGCATCTCTTTCATGAGTATGAAAGTCAGCGATCTCCTGGGGAGTTGCAATGGACTCATCAATTTCCTTAAGCTCCTTGTCAAGGACATATTCTTTGTCCTCGTAGCGGGTAATCATCCTGATGTTTCTGATCCATTTATTGAAGTCGGATCCATCAAAGGTGACTTTCCCACACAGACTCATAAGAGTAAAGGAGCCATTAGGATTCGAGCCAGAAGCATTATTTGAAGACATCTGAAAAAGAAGAACAAGTTTAGTATAGATTTAAGAGAGTCCTTAATAAAACACCCAAATGTAATATTAAGGCTAGGATCCAATCACAATATAATATAACTTAGAAGAGGTATGCCGTAATCTAAGCTATACCATATTTGAAAGGTAGGTGAATGACGATTCACCAATTTCCACCACGAAAACCAAAATATTAGATATTTAGTTTTTATTGGTTTTAGAAATTCCTAGATTCTTTGAGATCCAATGAACTTTTCAAAGGCATGTTTCAATCTCGAGAGTGTCCTCCAAGTTTTGTGACTGGGATACCGAGGATCACAAAACGAGGTGTGAAGTAACCATGCAAATCACTTGGTACCCTTAAATTTTATCACTCAATCGATGTGCCGGTAAACCACACACGCTCCACCGATACTATAATAAACCTTAAGTCACCCTTTACCTACCTTGTTAAGTCCAAGTTAGTGTGCCGGTTAACCACACACGCTCCACCAACGACTTAGACAAAGTGTAAAGTGTAATTTCATGGATTAGCACCTTATTCACATTTTCCTAAAGTAACTAAGATTGGGAATTTAATAAAACATTTAGTTACTTTATTATATTCATCATACTTTGAATTAGAATTTATAAGTCCTTGTCTTACCCGTTCGGCTAACGACCCTCCACCAGTCAAGCAAGAAGTGGGTGAGAGTAAACACCCATTAAGTTACCATTTTATAGGCAACAACCTTATACCCACCTTATAGACCGACTTCGTGAATGAGGCGTACTAGCGGTAAGACGACTTTATTCTTATACATATATATAATTATTAAATCATCATAATATAAGTATAAGGGTTGAATTTTAACTTTTAAAATTCTAGGGGTTGGAACTTAAAGTTTTAACTTAACTTTACTTGTTCCAAAACTTGAGGGCAAGTTTTGTAACTTTCAAAACTTTTCATTTCTTGTAACTTATGAGTTTAATAGAGTAATAAAATGAAGACTCTTCATTTTTCTAACTCTTGTGTTTGTTTTAATGGTTTTAATTCAAGTGTGACTCTTGGTTTTCCATAACTTGAGGACAAGTTATGGACTCCATTAAAACACATTATGATCAAGAATTAATCTACCACATAGGTTACAAATAATTCCTATGATCATCTAAAACATCATAAGAACAAGAACATGAATATGAACACAATCAAAAATTACATTTAAAACTTTGTAATTTTGATAACTAGTTGTTGTAAATGAATTAGCAAAGACATTACACCACCAAAAACAAGTTTTCAATTACCAAAACAGTTTAGGGTAATGTTTCTAATTCATTCCCAGCAACTAAATCGAAATTCTGCAATCAGTCGACCCTACTCGCCGAGTGCATGAACTCACTCGCCGAGTTGGTTGAAGATACTCATGAACTCGACGAGTCCCCCTATAGACTCGATGAGTCCATTCGCAGACAGCAAGATTTTCGATTCTTTTTCAACTTTTAAGCACAAATAAAAAGCAAACAAGCCTAGGCTCTGATACCACTAATGGGTTTTGAGCATTCTAACACTTCCTAAGTGTACATGCAACCCTAATAACCTTGGATCTATGTTTGTCTAATTATCATGCAAAGTTGAATTCCAAGGTTATATTCCTATCTAGCATACATGGGGAACAATTTTAACTTAAAGTATAGATAGAATAACTTACCTTGTTGTTGTTTGTGTTCCTTGAAACCTTGTGAGCCTAGCACCCCAAGTGTGATGCCTCAAATGCTTCACACAACACCAAATGCTCTTGGAAGAACTTATGAGAGAACACACACTTCTCAAAAATCGGCCAAGCCCTCTTGTTTCTTAGTGTAGCCGATTTTAGGTGGAGAACATGTTACTTATATAGTGTTGACACATCTAGGGTTAAACCCTAATGTGTCATGAATCTTCATTTCCATGACCCATGGGTTTGTAACTCCCATGGAGCATCCATGGAGCATCCTATGGGTGGAACCCAACTTTATAGTCCATGGAGCCTTTTAGCCCACTATACAAGATATGGATGATTTACATAATCAACCCATATATTTAATTAGTTATCTTTTGATCACATAATTAATTCTAAATTAATTCTTGATCAAACTAATCAAATAATATTATTAATATATTAGAACTTATAATATATTAATAATCTCCAAGTGTTATTTCTCTCATTTAGTCTATCCAATTGCATGATGCCATGCAACCCAAATGGACCATGCCGGGTCGGGTCAAGTACATACCAGAAATAGTTATGGACTTAGACACCTTATCCAACAGTAATACCCTCATAAACATACTCAAGGACCCCATTGTTGACCAAACCCTAAAAGTCAACAAAAGTCAACGGTCAACCTTGACCCAACTTGCCGAGTGCACTCCGGTGACTCGGCGAGTACACACATGTCTACCAACTCTCTGTAACACTTGGTACGTTGAGTCCTACCCTATGCTCGACGAGTCACACCTGGTCGTGAATCACGGGGCTACACCGACTCAACTCACCGAGTCTTAAGAACAACTCGACGAGTACCGCCTTGAACTCTAGTCTTTTAACCCCCTTCTGACTCACTGAGTTATCCCCCAACTCAGCAAGTCTACTCACTGAGTGATCTGTGTGGACCTTAACCCTACTCGCCGAGTTCCAGGAACAACTCGGCGAGTTCATGCCATGCACAGACTCTATTGACCTCATTTGGTCAGATCTGTCCCCCTAATCCATAGATCTGGCCTTCCCAAGCATAAATGTCACGTAAAGTCTGAATCTTGATGCTTATAACTCAACCAATAGGCATCAAATGGTGATTTTGTCCCAAATACCTTAACTCAAGGTCATGACCTCCATTGTTCTTCATAAAGCTTGAAGAATAAGGCTCTCTGGACCTCTATGGGTCCAGGTACGAAACCTCATCTTCAGAAGGGACTATTTGGACCTCAAAACGTCTTAGTCAAGGGTACAAGAAACCCTAAAACCACATATCCTTCCCAAAACAGAAGAAGAGTCGAAATAATACCTCAAATGAATGATCTTAGCTTTTAGTCCTTAGAGTAACAACCTCCTTTGTTTTCCCTTGGCTAGAACCTCCTTCTTCTCACTAAATGACACCACAACGAACAACAATGGTCACTCCTTGCTCCTCAAATGATCTGAGACTCTCTCTAGGGTGAAGTAGCCACAGTGGACGGCCATAAGGGCCTTTAAATAGGTCCCAAGCCCTGGAAATTAGGGCTTCACTAAACAGCGTGGACTCGCCGAGTCTAGACATGAACTAGAGTGAACATTTGCGTCCTTACTCGGCGAGTCTTGGCGCCAACTCGTCGTGTTACTCCACAAACTCCAAAAAAATTAAATCAATAGATAATATACCTGGGAATCCGGATGTTACAATTCTCCCCCATTAGAATCAGACTTCGCCCTCGAAGTCTCACTCTAAAAACAACTCCGAATGCTGCTCACGCATCTCACGCTCTGGCTCCCAAGTAAGCTCCAACCCTTTCCGATGTTGCCACTGGACCTGCACCAGAGGCACTTCCTTGTTCCTCAGGAACTTGATCTTTCGATCCCGAATCGCCACTGGTTTCTCAATGTAGTTCAGACCCACATCCACCTGAATATCCTCCAATGGCACCACCGCCGACTCGTCGACTATACACTTTCTCAGCTGCGACACATGAAAGGTATCATGAATTTGGTCCAACTCCGCAAGTAACTCCAAACGATACGCTACCCTGCCCACCCTCACGATCACTCTGAATGGCCCAATATACCAGGGCCCCAGCTTGCCCCTATTCCTAAATTGGATCACTTCTTTCCAAGGAGATACCTTCAGGAGCACGAAGTCACCAACATGAAACTCGAGCTTAGATCGTCGCCTATCCGCATAACTCTTCTGGCGACTCTAAGCGGTTAGCAACCTCCGTTGGACCTGCTGAATCTGCTCAGTCATCTGAAGCACGATTTATGTACTTCCCGTCACACGCTGCCCTACTTCTCCCCAGCAAATGGGGGTCTGACACCTCCTCCCATAGAACAGCTCAAAGGGTGGCATACCAATGCTCGAATGATGGTTGTTGTTTTAGGAAAACTTCGCTAAGGGAAAATACGTGTCCCAGCTCCCGCCAAAATCTAGCACACATGCTCGAAGCATGTCCTCGAGCGTCTGAATTGTCCGCTCACTCTGCCCGTCAGTCTGCGGGTGGTATGCGGTACTAAAATGTAACCTCGTACCCAACTCCTCATGAAATTTCTTCCAAAATCTGGAAGTGAAACGCACATCTCGATCTGAGACAATCGAGATTGGCACTCCATGTCGCGATACCACCTCTCTCACGTACAATTATGCCAGCCTGTCAGCAGAAGAGCTCTCACTGATGGCAAGGAAGTGAGCGCTCTTCGTCAACCTGTCCACAATCACCCAAATTGCATCGACACACCTAGCAGTCCTTGGCAACTTGGTGATTAAATCCATGGTGATCTGTTCCCACTTCCACTCGGGAACCTCCAATGGCTGCAACTTGCCATGCGGATGCTAGTGCTCAGCCTTAACCTTTCGACAGGTTAGGCACCTCTCAACAAACCACGCGACGTCCCTCTTCATACAGGGCCACCAATATTCCCTCTTCAGATCCAAGTACATCTTAGTGGCACCAGGATGGATTGAGAACTTCATTCTATGTGCCTCCTCCATCAAAACGGTACGCGTACCACCCACAAAACGGTACCCAAATCCATCCCTGAAAAGTCATAAGCCCTCGGTTATCGGTAAGGAACTCCGATACTTGACCGATAACTCGCTCCCTCTTCTGGTTTTCCGGTCTCACAGCCTCGGCCTGGGCTCCTTGTATGGTGTCCAACACCGGAGTCATCACTATCAATCTCATACAACCGCCTTGCATCAGAACGCTCTTCACCCTACGACTCAGGACATCGGCTACCACGTTAGCCTTACCCGGGTGATACAAGATCTCGCAATCATAATCCTTTACCACATCCAACCATCTCCTCAGACGCATATTCAGGTTGGGCTGATCCATCAAGTACTTCAGGCTCTTATGATCCGTGTAAATGGTACATTGGACTCCATACAGATAGTGACGCCAGATCTTGAGGGCGAACACTACTACCCCCAACTCCAAATCGTGGGTAGGATACCTCGCCTCATGAGGCTTCAGCTGCCTCGATGCATACGCTATCACATGCCCCCTTTTCATAAGCACTGCTCCCAACCCTGATATCAACGCGTCACAATATACCACAAAATCCTCCATTCCCTCTGGAAGGGCTAACACCGGGGCTTCGCATATCCTCTAGCGAAGTGTCTCGAAGGAGGCTTGCTGCTCTGGATCCCAAGAAAAAGCTACACCCTTCCGGGTCAATTTAGTGAGTGGCACGACGATCTTGGAGAAATCCCTGATAAACCTCCGATAATAGCCTGTCAGTCCTAGGAAACTCCTGATCTCCGTTGGTGATCTCAGCACCTCCCAACTCATCACCGCCTCAATCTTGGCCGGGTCGGCCAATATCCCTTTCTGGTTAACGAGATATCCTAGGAACTGGACTTCTCGCAACCAGAAATCACACTTGGAGAATTTGGCATAAAGCCTCTCCGATCTGAAAACCCCAAGGACCTCCCTCAAATGATCCTCATGCTGCTCTCTAGATCTAGAATACACCAAAATGTCTTCGATGAAAATTATCACCGAGCAATCCAACATCGGTCTGCACACCCTGTTCATTAGATCCATGAACACCGCTGGTGCGTTGGTGAGCCCGAAAGGCATCACCACGAACTCGTAATGCCCGTAACGAGTCCTGAATGTTGTCTTCTAGATATCCTCATCCCACACCCTTACCTAATGATATCCAGACCTCAGATCGATCTTGGAGAACCAAGACGCTCCCTGCAACTGATCGAACAAATCGTCAATCCTCAGCAACAGATAACGGTTCTTGACCGTCAACTTGTTCAACTCCCGGTAATCTACGCACATCCGGTGTGAACCATCCTTTTTCTTGACGAAAAGGATAGGTGCTCCCCACAGCGAAGTGCTCGGCCGAATAACTCCCTTCCCAGCAGCTCCTGAAGTTGCGAGGACAACTCCTGCATCTCGGGAGGCACAAGGAGATAGGGCGCCTTAGCGATAGGCCCAGCCCTTGGGATCAAATCGATACTAAACTATACCTGCCTCGCGGGAGGCACACCTGGCAACTCCTCCGAAAATACATCTGGGAACTCACACACTATCGGGACCTCTTCCACTGACCTCAGTCTCTCTGAATCAACCCTCGTGTCCATCACATACGTTATAAATCCCTTGCATCCCTGCTGGAGACTCTGTCTCGCCCTGGCGGCTGAACAAAACGCCGACCCAGAACGTGTACCCTCGCCGTACACTGTAAGAACTCCCCCACTAGGGTCTCGCATGGTCACCAGCTGTCGCTCGCAGTTGATGATCGCTCCAAATTTGCTCAACCAGTCCATGCCCATGATGACACAGACATCCCCCATCGCAATGGGAATCAAATCGATCGGAAACTCAACCACGAAAATCTCAAGCACACAGCCTCGAATCACCTCGGTGGCATAGACTGCTCTCTCATCCGCTATGGAAACTCTCAGAGGTCAACTCAATGCCTCTCTACTCATACTGATGTGTCGGCTAAATGCCAACGATACAAAAGATCGACTCGCACCCGAGTCAAATAACACTAGATCAGGTACAAAATTCACAAGAAAAGTACCTATGCATAACATAATATAAGCATAATATCTCAATCATAAATGAATACATGATAGAATACATACCAGCCACGACGTCAGGTGCTGCACGGACCTCCTCCGCTTTCAGCTGAAATGCTCTCCCTCGCGCCTTTGGCGCCTCGGCTTTCACCGGCCGACTCTCACTAGCTCTTGCAACAGTAGGGGAAGATACCTGAGGTGCTCCCTGCATCGTCCCTCGCAACTGTGGACATTCCGCCATCCAGTGCCCGGTTTGGTTGCAGTGAAAACAGACCATGAATCCCTTGGGGTAATCCTTGGTGATATGCCCCTCCTTGCCACACTTGTAGCAAGCACCAACCGTACAAACTTCGTCATGACCCTTGCTGCACTTTTCGCAAGTGCGGCCCTTCTGACCCCCAGTCCTCATATCGGCGGGATTGGCCCGCTTGGCTGCCGGTTGAGATGGTACCGTATGCCGATCCATCCTCTGAGACTCGGCCTCCTCCTTGGCCCGGGTCTCCAATTCGATCTTTCTCTTCCGGGCATTTTCCTGAAGCTCAGCAAATGTCTGGTATGATGAGTTTGACACAAACTCACGAATGTCTCTCCTCAAAATGCTCAGATATCGACTCATACGTGCCTGCTCGGTCGACACGTGCTTAGGGCAGAATATCGCCCTCTCGTGAATCCTCCGTGTAATCTCTGTAACCGACTCAGTACCCTGCTTAATGGTTTGAAACTCCTGTTCCAATCGCTCCCTCTCCACCTGGGGAACGTACTCATCTCGGAACATAGCAATGAACCTCTCCCAGGTTACTGCAACAAGCTCAGCAGGGGTGTAGTGTGTCGTCACAAACTTCCACCACTCCTTCGCTCCCAAGCGAAGCTGGTTCAGCGCAAACCGAACTCTCAGATGCTCCGGACAGGAACATGTGTAGAAGCACCCCTCTATGTCAGAAACCCACCTCATCGCGGCTATCGGATCCCGAGTTCCGTCAAATTCCGGTGGCTTCGTGTTGCTGAACTCCCGATACAACAACGACTCACCCCCATGCAGCCTGGCAGCAGCAACGGCCGCAGTGGCTGCAGCAACAGCAGCATCAGAAAGAGTAGCATACCGTTCATCAAAATTCTCAATCAAATTGGTCTTAATAGACACGAACATCTCTGGAATCTCAGCCCTGATGGCCGCAGCCACCTCCTCGTGGATGATCCTACGGATCTCATCATCACTCGTCTCATTGACCTCTGGTGTGTGGCGCGTCCCAACCATGATCTCCCTCTGAAATACAACATAAGAATATTAGGGACCCACTCGAGTATAATCACACTCGATAACTCCACCCCACTGGTTCCTTAGCGCCCTAAGGATTCTTACTTGGACTGTGCACCAACCTGGTATCTTCAGTAGTACGGGCCCAATACTACCGTCCATACCGCATCGATATTCATCCCAAGTCGTCCTCCTTGAGCCCCAAATCCCAAGTGCTCTACTCTTACTATCATGTGCTACTCGCTAGCAATTATCTCGTAAGCACCTTGCTGCTACCTAAACACTCTTAAGAATTTCTAGCAGCAAAACCCCTAGACTAAGGCATCATATACCAAGCCACTCTAGTCCTAATAATAATACCTAGTCTACTCTAGCATGTATATCGTAATTCATCATATAGCACAACATAGCATGTCTGATAACACTTATTATAAGAGTATTTTGGGAAATCACTGTTCGGGCGCTGGCTGATCGTACATACGGCTCTGCTCCATTTGTCTCAAAACCCTTTTCCTCTTTTTTTCAAAAATTTTACTTTATTATTAAAAACTTCCTCAAATCCCCAGTTTGAGTTCAGGTATGCCCGAAGATGTATCCAAATCCCTCAAACCAAGGCTCTGATACCAACTTGTAACACCGTAAAAATTTGAACAATTTTTCACTTTTGAAAAACCATGAAATATAGTTTGCATTCATAAATAAAAACATTGTATCAACATTGTATCAGTACAAAACCCCAAGATCAAAATGTTTAAACTCCAATGTGCGTGTGTACGAGTCATGCCGGCACCTTCCCGCGATCATTGCTAGTACCTGAAACACATCACACATGACACTGTAAGCATAAATGCTTAGTGAGTTCCCCAAAATACCACATATATCACATACGCCTTTCCAGGCCATAGGAGCTTCCCATCCAAGTGTCTCAGGGGATTTCCATCCCATACTCGGTTGACCTTCCGGTCCGGATCATCTTGACCTTCCGGCCCACATCATGCTCATATCACATATAACTTACATCACATATACATCATACACATAAGACCCTTCGGTCACATATAATTACCCCATCGGGTAAGGCATAATGAGAAGACTCACCTCAGACGTCTCGTAAATCTCTGACTCGGTAGAAGTATTGCCTAGCCTCCGCCTATTCACACAAAGTAATACCCTCATAAACATAACGCTCGAGGCTAGACTCGACCCTCTATTGTCACCATCAAAAAGGGTAAAAGACTATTTTACCCCCCCCCCCTCTTTGACTCAAGGACCCCATTGTTGACCAAACCCTAAAAGTCAACAAAAGTCAACGGTCAACCTTGACCCAACTCGCCGAGTGCACTCCGGTGACTCGGCGAGTACACACATGTCTACTAACTCTCTACACCACTTGGTACGTTGAGTCCTACCCTATGCTCGACGAGTCACACCTGGTCGTGAATCGCGGGGCTACCCCGACTCAACTCGCCGAGTCTTAAGAACAACTCAGCGAGTACCGCCTTGAACTCCAGTCTTTTTACCCCCTTCTGACTTAGTGAGTTATCCCCCAACTCAGCAAGTCTACTCACTGAGTGATCTGTGTGGACCTTAACCCTACTCGCCGAGTCCCAAGAACAACTCGGCGACTTCATGCCATGTACAGACTCTATTGACCTCCTATGGTCAGATCTGTGCCCCTAATCCATAGATCTAACCTTCCCAAGCATAAATGTCACGTAAAGTCTGAATCTTGATGCTTATAACTCAACCAATAGGCATCAAATGGTGATTTTGTCCCAAATACCTTAACCCAAGGTCATGACCTCCATTGTTCTTCATAAAGCTTGAAGAATAAGGCTCTCTGGACCTCTATGGGTCCAGGTACGAAACCTCATCTTCAGAAGGGACTATTTGGACCACAAAACAACTTAGTCAAGGGTACAAGAAACCTTAAAACCACATATCCTTCCCAAAACAGAAGAAGAGTCGAAATAATACCTCTAGTCCTTAGAGTAACAACCTCCTTTGTTTTCCCTTGGCTAGAACCTCCTTCTTCTCACTAAATGACACCACCACGATCAACAATGGTCACTCCTTGCTCCTCAAACAATCTGAGACTCTCTCTGGGGTGATGTAGCCACAATGGATGGCCATAAGGGCCTTTAAATAGGTCCCAAGCCCTGTAAATTAGGGCTTCACTAAACAGCGTGGACTCGCCGAGTCCAGACATGAACTAGAGTGAACATCCGCATCCCTACTCGGCGAGTCTTGGCGCCAACTCGCCAAGTTCCTCCACAAACTCGAAAAAAAATTTAATGAATCGATAATATACCTGGGAATCTGGATGTTACACCCACCCTCATTTTCTTCACACATTTTTCATTCTTTCTTCTCTTTACTCTCTCTCTCTAGAACCTCTCTCTAACCCCGAAACCCCCCCCCCCCCCCCCGAAAATCCTAGGGAACCTCCCTTGCACGAGGCGGAAGCCCCGTAGTGCTCGACGGCTCCGAGAAGAAGAGCTTTTCGGCTCGGGAACGCTGCTCCAAGCAAAGCCCGGTTTTCTATAAAACCTGTTGTAAGTGAGCTATGCCTACACTATTTTTAATATATCATTTATTTAATTATAGTAACGTTATTAGCAACTTATACTAAGTACTTGGGCTATTATTATGGGTTATATAAGTATTTTTTGATGCTTATATAATAGTAATAATAGCTAGACTATTAATTAGTCTCGGCGAATAATAGACTAAACTCTAGTGGTAATAATACTAGGTTTCGTCGAAGGAAATTGTTTTTAAGAAGCGAAACGCTCTCTGAGTTCGGATTCACCACCTTTTCAGGTGAGTGCATAGTTACTTTCATCTTACACGTAGATATGAAGTATTTTATATATTACGTGCTATGTGTGCATATTATCTGTATACTTGCTATCTATGCCGGATGAATGTTTTTATACAAGTTGTAAATGATTTAAACTGTCTATGTATTTTATATCTACAAAAATGTTGGGGTAAAACATGGGTAGATGTAATAAGATGATGTGTGATAAAATGATGAGAGGCCTCGATGATGACCACGGACTCTTCTAGACAATCCAGTGGAACGCTGGCAGGCTCGCAACTTGTAGGTATTTGTGAACGATGTGTTCACTGGTGTACTCCATCCCCCACATGGTTGCCTTTAGGACATTTATTGCTAAGTAACCCCCTTAGCAGTGGTGTCCATCCCGATGATGATCCTTAGGCTAGGTCCATTATGATAGGTGTTTAGGGACGTAAAGTGAGGATAACGGGAACAGGTAATCGGGTTATTGTTGATTGATGAAATTAATAAACTTATTTATTGTGGGTTGAAAACCCTATGTGCTCACCAGGCTCCCAAGCCTGACCCACTCAGTTTTCTTGCATTATAGGTAGTGGTGCATGAGCATAGATGTGATGTTTTGGATGAGGGATTACGGATATAGGCATGTAGATACGAAATAATGTAGTAAGGCTTATATTGTATTGTTTATGCTTTTGATCTGTATCGAACATGACATCCCAAGTCTTTTAATGAAATACATTTCCTTGGAAATGCTTTTGATAAATCTTTATCATATTTTGTTTTGGGACAAATTCCGCAACACTTTTATTTAAAATGTTACTCTGATTTTCAAACAAAGCATAAACAAAATCGGTCTTTTCTGGTCGTGATTTTGGGGATGTCACACCTTGCTCTCGTGCAAAGGAATAGGAACCAAATCAATTGGATACCGCTCGCTAATTAACTCTAGAACATAACCTCTATGTGCCCTTGATAACCGCACTGAACGATCATCGAAAATCTATACCTCTAATGGATAATCAAGCTCCACAGGAGCATCACTTAACCTCTTGCTAAGTGCAAGAGACAAAACAACCGGGTGGCGTCCGAATAAAAAAAACTAAAGTTGGAACACCGTTCACTAGGAACATCCCTATATAATACTCTGGTGTTATGTGAGCCTCCTCGACTGACAGCTGGAAAGCTTGGCTCCTCATAATGGCCGCTTTCTCATTGCCTTGGCAGCCGTCGATGATCCTTAATGTAGCTAGAGCAGGTGCTGCAACTGCTCCTACAATCAAACTTCGGAAATTGGCCTTCTTTTGGTCTATCTGGTTCCAATGGAAACAAATCAGATCAGATACCTGGATGGTGGGGCAATCCCTACTAAGGTGACCGGTCTTTTCGCACTTATAGAAGCCAGACCCATCCATCCTACAAACCTCGTCGTGCACCTTGCCACACTTGACACATCGGATCCAACCCTAATGGCCTCTCTATCGTGAATCAACAACATTGGGCTTATTTATCGAGCCCTCTGATACTTGAGCCTGAACCGGGTTCCTCTTCCTCACGGTCTCTAAATCAATATCCCGTTCACGAGCCCGAACTATCATATCTTCCAATGTCTTGAAGATAGACATACTTACAAACTCCCGTATCTCATCCTTCAATATATCATTATACCAGGCCTTCTACATCTCCTCATCCATCATATATTGCAGAACTAGCAAGACCCTCTCCGTGAATATGGCGGTAATCTCTACCACCGACTTAGTAGTCTGGCGAAGGTCTTGAAACTCCCTTGCCAACTGTTGGACCTCGATTACTAGTGCAAACTTTTCCTTGAACCTTGAAACAAAATCATCCCAAGTCATCGCATCGACAGCTTCGCTTGCCAAGGCATAGCCTACCTCCTCCCGCTAGTAACAAGCTCTGTCTTTTAGAAGACAAAATGCAAATATGACCTTCGCCTCCGTGGGATGGATGCCAAACCAGAAGGTATTCCCGATATCCACCAACCACCGTCTGCTAGCAATGGGTTCCTTCTTCATGAAGAACTTAGGAGACCCGTAGCCACAAAACTATTGGAATGTCAAAGAGCGTACACCCACCATATCTACTGTCTCAATACTAAATGCACTCAGATGCTCATCCATCAACTCCAAAATTCCATCCTTTATTGGACCAAAGATCACATGAGTTTTCTCTCAAAATTTGCGGGTAATCTCGGATTAAATGAACTCCAGCATCTGATCATCCAAGGATCCGACTCCAAAGCCTGAACCTGATCCCTCATTAGGAACTGAACCACCTTGAGTGACCACCATACTAAAAATAAACAAATCAAACCATAAGAAAACACTCGAAAGGTATCACACCCAACGAGTCCCTTAGTATCCTCGTGAATCCCTTGAATCGAGTATGGATCCTGTGCTTCCAGTAGTACGGGCCCAATACTACATTCAATACCTATCCATACTTTCCTCAAGATTCTTCCTAATTCCCCTAAGTGACCCCAACATTCCATAACCCCGCTAACCCATGCATATGCTAATGCTAACATACTTCCTAGGTTCTCTTAGGATTCCCTTCACCACTCTCCGCCATTAGCTGCAGAAAAAATCCCCACTAACACATGTTAAATACCTTACATACATAACTACATGCCACATACACTAGATAATTCTTCGACTAAAAGGTTTCACACTACAACGGTTGGACTCAAACAAGAGTTGCACAATAGAGTTAAACCTAACCTTCTAAAATTCTCTAATTTATACAACATGTAACCTAACATATTCACTTGTTACTTAGGTAGCACTAGTAGTGGCTCCTAAAAGCACAAAGCAAGCAGCATTCAAACATCGATTTCTAACCAAAGCATTCCCTACAGTCCATCCTAACATATCAGTAATAGTCCATACTAGCATGCAGTTCTAAGAGCTCATACCGTAAGCATACAAGGCATCTTTACTCTCATACCAATCCTGAGCAGATCCTTAGCCCTAATCTAGCATGTTATTCATATATTCACATATTGAATCAATAAACATGTATGGGTATTTTAGGAACACATAACTTGAGCTCGGCCAATTGCATGCATCACATCCCTTCTTTCTAGTAGTAACCCCTTTTTGAAAATCCTTGCTTTATGAAAAACTTATCAAATCCTCAATTTGAGTTTAGACACTCCTGAAGATGTGTCTGAATCCCTCAAACCAAGGCTTTGATACCAACTTGTAACATCCCAAAAATCATAAGTAAAAGTTTCATTTTTAAATCAACCAAAATTTATCAAATATCTCAAACAAGCATCAAAGTATTCTAGTGTAAAAATAGTTATCAGAGTACAAATCCAAAAATCATAAAATTACCAAAACACGGGTGGATGCGCTGTGATCAGGTCGAGGTCTTCCCTCTCGAACCAAAAGTACCTAAAACATAAAATTAAGCCATAAGCACAAAGCTTAGTGATTTCCCCAAATACCACATACCATACATCATACATAGCATACAACGAGTCTATTTGACCCCTGAGTCCCTTCCGACTCCCTGAGTCCCTTCTGACTCGTTGAATCCCTTCGGACTCCTTCGGTATCTTTCAACCGGTACGGGTCTATTTCACCCCTACAGCTAAGCATACAGCTAAGCATATATTCATACTAGCAAGAGTCACAAAGACAAAAAGCACATACAAGCATATCCATACATATCATGAAGATCACTGCCATCCTACAACATTTCCAATAGGCCGACATTGGTGCCTTTGACCAACAAATACGGTGAGGAAACCCACCTCAATCTAAAGAAGCACAAGTCACACTCTCTAGCTGCTGCTATCACAGCTCCTCACACTGAACGTAGTAAAACCAACTTTAATCACTATTTAGTGTAATAAATGAAAGTCTAAATCATAATCCCTATCACAAAGCCACAAAGGGTAACAGTGTTGGATTAATGTCTAAGTCCATAACTATAATTGGTAAGACTTGACCTGACTCGGCATGGTCCATTTGGGATGCATGGCATCGGGACAATTGGATAGACGATATGAGGAAAAAGGATACTGGTGATTTATATTAATATATTACAAGTTATAATATACTAATATATAATCATATTATTTAATTAGTATTGATAAATAATTAATTTATAATTAATTAAGAGATCAAAAGGAACTAATTAAATATGGACTCTTAGATATATATGTGTGATGGGACAAGTTCATTTTGGTTGGGCTAAGATTTCATGGATAGTCCATGGAGTGTTTAACCCATGGATCATATAAAATGAAGGGTCATGGGTTTAACCCTAATCTCCACACTATATAAAGATGTCCTTGGTTGGTGAAATTGGCACTAGTGTGGGTACACTAAGAGGGCTAGCCGATTTCACTAGAGAGAACCAAAGTATCCTTATTCTCAAGGTTATTCCAAGTGTTCATGGTGTTGTGTGAACCATTTGAGGTGTCACACTTGAGGCACTAGGCACTCAAGCTTCATGAAGACAAGTTACATAAAAAAGGAATGTATTTATATATAGTTTATTATTCAAGTATCATAAAGAGTGTATGCTAGTTCGGGTAATACCTTGGAATATTCATATTTGTATGTATAATAGAGAAAACATAGATCCAAGGTATTTAGGGTTACATGTGTTAGGTTTTAAGCAATCTAACAATTCCTAAGTGTGCATGCAACCCTAATAAACCTTGGATCTATGTTTGTCTAAATACATGCAAAATAATAATTTTCCAAGGTTCATAACCTATCTAACATGGCATGGGTTACTTTTAAACATAAAAGAATTAGATGAGATTACATACCTTTTGATGATGAGTTTTATTCCTAAGGAGCTTGAGAGCCAAGCACCAATAGTGTGAATGCCTCAAATGGAATCACAAATCACCACAAACTCTTGGAAAACTTTGAGAGAGTGTATACACACTATAAATTTCGGCCACACACAAACACTCATACTAGTGGCTATTTCATGCAACATAAGCATGCTTATATAGTGTGCATGGTTAGGGTGAAACCCTAATAACCCATGACCTTTCCTTTTCCAAGGATCCACGGGTTAAAAGCTCCATGGATCATCCATGGACTTCCATATAAGCCTAGCCCATTAACTAATGAGTGTTAGCTCACACCATATAAAACAATAGCCCACAATTTAATTAGTCTTCCTCTTAATCTCTAAACTAATTCATAATTAATTTAAGATTAAGACTAATTAAATAACTTCATATTAATATATTATAACTTACAATATATTAATAAACATATGTGTATAACTCTCATAAAATTATCCATAAATAGTTCGGGTGAAGTGCAACCCAAATGGACCATGTCGGGTCGGGTCAAGTATGTACCAAATAATTTATGGACTTAAACACCTTATCCAACAGACTCCCACTTGGATAAGTCTAATAACTATATTTGCGTATGTTACATCAGGAACCAACCAGCAATCGTAGCTCTCGAAAACTCTGTTGAACTATGAAGCGCCATTTTAGACAAGTGATCATATAATCCTCTGTTCTCATGATATCATCCGGACAAATACATGGAACAACGTCGTACTTATTGTCCAGCAGTTTGTTTCCCGATTTTCGATTTGTTTGACAAAGAACTTAATCGAACACATCAATTTAGTTCTGACCGGCCGGTACATAGGTCACAACAAAATCATCGAAGGGCCCAAATATCGCTTCTATTTCTAGAAGGAACAGATAAACTTCGACTCATATGCTTGTTCTACTACTTGTTGAATTGTACACAAAGGCACGTTTTATAACATCAATTTACTGATGCGTTTACGTGCAATCAATGCACAACCAACTCATAGGTAACAACTCATATCTCTAGGTTTGAAGATTTATATGATATTACCATCTCATGATCACTCGAGATAAATTCCATGAAGTGATACAAGTGAGCGTGGGTTTATTCCAATACTCATAACTTATGAGCACTCATGAATGTTGTAGCAACCATTGCTATGACTAAACCCATTTAGCCATCTACAAACTCGATTCATGACAGTCTTGATTCATACCTACTTCCAACATATGAACGACTGTGAAGTGTTTAAATAACTTAGTCATTCGGAAAGAATAACCTAGCTATTTTGGAAGTCAAAACATGCAAAGTGAAACACAATAATAATCGAATCAATATGGTCTCATAACCCTTTTGAATATAAATAGAACCACCTTTTATTTATCACCATATTTATTACACATTATTCATTGTATAATGTTTCAAACAATCAACTTAAGACTTGAATAAAAACAACAGTCGTCCCATGCTCCTGGCATGTACACTTTGTTTTTCTAAACAATAGTTATGCCATACTCCAAGTATGCACACTATGTTTGTCTATGATCCTTACATTGTGATGTAGATCAATTGAACATGATTCCAATGATACTTATTTCACAATCCCAAATCCTTATTGTAAATGTGAGAATCCCCGATTCCTATCATTTACCAAAAAAACTGTTAGATTTTAAACTTTTATGCAATGTTCCTCTTGTAATGATTATTTACAAAGTCACAAAAACCTTGTCACCAGTCATTACAGAGTATTCCAAAGAAGGTCAACTTCTATGGAACGAAGTATCATATTCAAAGTACATTGCTTTGAACATCCTTCTTGCATTAAGTTTTTCTAATGTTACACAGATTGAATAACTTCCACCTATGGAAACATTTCCATAGTCCCATTTTGACTATCACTTCCGAACAAGAGTTACTTCTTTTCAGAACATGTCAATATGGTCCTTTCCGACAACTTACATCATACTTCCAACTTTCCCTGAGCAACCAGTCTTTGGCGAACCTCAGATTTTTCCTCGACAATTGCTTAATCACTTTAGTCATATCCAGTTCTAGACTTTTCCCTTCTAAATGCCCTGAGCATTTGGAAAATTTAGAAAGGATGAATATTATAGCACATGAAATCGATCCTATATCCGAAGCATATGGGACACGATTCATGATGTCTCACATAAAGACATGATACTAGACCAGTCTTTTGCTACAATATTTTTTATTTGGTATGTTTTCAAAATTTAACTATGAAGAGGGATGTCGTAATCATAATCGAATTTTGAAAACGCAATATATATAGAATTTCTTCAAGTTGAACCATTCCAACATAAAATTCATATATATATATATATATATATATATATATATATATATATATATATATATATATATATATATATATATATATATATATATATATATATATATATCCTTGACTAAAGATGATTAAAATCTCAATCTAAGCTTTAGAATTGAAACTTTGTTTTCTATAATTAACATTGCTAACTTGCAACACTAAACATAATAATCATGCTCCCACTAACATGATGATTATTAGCATAACACTTATGCTCCCACTAGCTCTGACATATTTCCAGAAATCTGCTGGACTTCTGAAATTTAGATTCATACACCCTTTCTTAGATAGCTCACATGTGTGCCTAAACAATTTTCAGAACTATGAAAAGGGATGCCGTAATCATAGTCTCAATTGCTTAGGCATTTGCCATTTCTCACAAGTCCATGTTAGTGTGCCGGTTAACCACACGCGCTCCACTAAAGACTTTTGAAAATGAAAATAACACAATTGATATCTACGTAAAATCTACTTAGTGAAGGCGTTTCCTCACCATCATTTTCATGAATCAGAGAGAAACCTTATGACACTTAGATTTTATAGTGTATGAGTTCCTATCCATGTGAATTTGTCAAAACCATAATCACAAGATAAGGTTAGTGACAAATTTAGCCTTACATGGATTAAACTTGTTCAATCTTAGTTTCTTGTCACCTTGGTAGCACAAGGCCCACCAATGCTTCCAAGCTGAACTCTGATAACTCACATGCAAATTCAACTTATTTGAAGTAGGCACAGACATAAGAATTATGTCAACACGATAGGTTGCAAACCTTAAGTCGTGTGCTAGTGATAAATTATAGGTTTTACTCTTGATTAAATCTTGAAACTCTTTCAGGATCTTTAAGGCTCTCATTGTCCCCTTGACATATAAGTTTCCCCAGTCAAGAACCATTCCTTGACAAAACAAATATTCAAGGGATAGTGCGGATTCTTATCAAGACTAACACTTTACACAATTGGTCTTAGTTGGTCTGTGTCTCATCCAAGACATCACAGCTTACCAATCTCAAATGTACAAGAGTAGAAAACATTTTACTCTTACATTTGACTAGTGTTAATAAATCTTCCTTTATGTCACTCAAGGTTACAATCTTGGAGTATGACTCTAAGAATTGTTTTGGAACGAAGTATGACTCATCTTTTTATTTTTAACCAATCCAACAATTCATGACCTCTCTTCTTAGCCATAACAATGCACTAAGACGTCCTTAGAGTATGAATTTGTGATATGGTTTCATAATCATTAAGATGATCATGAAATATGATACTAAAGTACTCTCCCATCCTTTCAGATTTGAGAAACTTTTATCTTTCTGCCTAATTTGATTCTTCTCATTTGTTTTGTCATACATTGTAACCTTTCCAATGTTACAGAATTATACTTAACCTTATAAGTATAATCATATTTACTAATCTTTAGTAAATCATGACAAAACAATCTTTGTGGTGGACCTTGACCAGCGCACACCCAGGGTACCTAATTCCTTAGTCCTTCAATTGACTCACATATACATGTGATCAAAGAATTAGTGTTGGGATTAAAACCCTAATTGAGATTTGATGAACAAGATGCGGAAAATAAGAACAAACACAAATATGAAGATTATGTCGAATGATCACTCAATTTATTGAATTGTGAGGAACAAATTACACTTAAGAAATAAGAATCTAACTCTACAAGAAACCTCACAACGTGGCGGCTACATTTTGCCTCACTCTCTTGACCCTAATAATGAATAATACATGACTATTTATAGGGAAAAGACAAGTCTTGGGCTTTTAACCTAGAATTCGTCAAAGGGGCCCATTGCCATCATCCATGGAGTGCTTTGAAACCCTACAATTAGTCTTAATTTTCAAAGATGAAAATTCTCATTCATCATACAATACAACTTGTATGATTCCAAGTTTCTGTCCAATTGAAACTTGGATGATGAAAAACTTTCTTCATTTGGTAAATTCAGACACTACCACAAATGAAAGAATCAAATCCACTTTCCAATATTGCTATTACTGGAAACATATAAGCAACAATTTTTCACAGATGCCATTGTAAGGATATTTTTAAAATAAATAAAATTAAAACCTTTTTTTCTTCTTTTTTTTTAAAAACTTTGCGGAAAAACATATCCTTACAATCCACATGAAAACCTTGTTGTTATCTATTCATAAGCAATATATTATAACTCTTAAGCAACAACTCAAAATTCTGATTACCGAACCATGCGATCGAAACCCACCTTCGCAATCAGAATCAACATATACTTACTTTAAGCTTCCTATCTTTTCTTTTGATTCTTAAAAACATCAACATGTGACCCATTCACATTATGTAATAAGAATCTCCAAATAGGAACTTAATAGAGTTAGTCAGTGGACTTTAACTAAAGTAGAGTCAAACTTTTTGACTTGATCAATCTTATGATCTTTCAGGTAAATATGGCAGCTTCGCAATCAGTGTCCCTCCCTTTGGCAATAAAACATATAGACCCTTTGGTAATGGCACATGAGACTATCTCAGACTTAGCCTTTCTCTTTACCATTTGGTCAACCGAGTTGACTATGGCCGATCCCTTTCCATTGGGAAGAGAAATCTTTTTCTAGATATCCAATGCTACCATTATCAATGTCCATTTAAGACTTGGGAAGTTGTTCTTTTAATCAAATTTGCTTTACTGGTGTTCCAAATAATTGTTGATTCCACAACACCAAGCAAATAGATAACATCATTAAGGGTCATGTCATAGTCTGTCTCATAGTAGTCCCAAAGAGACTCACTATGTTACTAAGAAAGTGATTGAACATCCAACTTTCACAAGACTTTGACACCCAACTCTCCCGGCTTGTCAATATGTGACTTTATCTCCAAGATGTGAGCACACATAGACTATGCTTGCCAATAGGGATTGAGTGACTTTAAACTTTTCAAGAACTTGTGGGTGAGGGAGAATAATTGAAGGAGGTGGAGGAAGTGAAGCATGATGTTGAGGGACACCATCTTCAAGAGATTTGGGAAGATCATAGTTGTCTGAACCAGACATCTATAATGGGAGAAAATCAAGTTAGTTGATTCAAAATCCTTAATATAACACCCAATATGAAATATTAAGGCTAGGACCCAACACAATATTTTATAACTTGGAAGAGGGATGTCGTAATCCAAGCTATAAAATATTTGAAGGTAGGCGAATAACGATTCACCAATTTCCACCATGAAAAACGAAATAAGTTATTAGGTTTTAATTGGATTTGAAATTCCTAGATCTTTTGAGATTCATTGAACTTTTCAATGGCATGTTTCAATCTTGAGTGTGCCCTCTCAAATTTTGTGACTGGGATGCCGAGGATCACAAAACAAGGTGTGAATAACCATACCAATTCACTTGGTACCCTTAATATTATCACCTAATCAATGTGCCGGTTAACCACACACGCTCCATTGATCTATGACAAACATTAAGTCACCCTTCGTGATCCTTACTAGTCCAAGTTAGTGTGCCGGTTAACCACACACGCTCCACCAACGACTTGGTAAGGCACAAAGTGTGAATTCCATGGGCTAGCACCAAATTCACATTTTTCCTAAAGTAACTAATATTGGGAATTAAATAAAACATTTAGTTACTTTATAATAATCATTATACTTTTAATGAGAATTTAAAGTCATTGTCCTACCCGTTCGGCTAACGACCCTCCACCGATCAAGCAAGCGGTGGGTGAGAGTGGACACCCATTAAGTTGCCGTTTTATAGGCAACAACCTTATACCCACCTTATAGATCGGCTTCGTGAATGAGGCCTACTAACGGTAAAACGAATTGTTCTTATACATATATATAATAATTAACCATTAATCTTATAATAGTATAAGGGTAGAATTTTAACTTTTAAAACTTCTAGGGTATGGAATTAAAGTTTGTGTGAGACTTTACAAATTCCAAAACTTGAGGGAAAGTTTTGAACAATTCATAAACTTTTGGATATTCATAACTTATGAGTTTTAATTAAGTGTTTAAAACTTTTAATGAAGAGTCTCTTGGAAATCCATAACTTGAGGACAAGTTATGAAGTTCATAAAAGCATTTATTAGAAAAACTCTTCAAAAGTGTAACTTATGATTTCTTAAAAAAACATTTAAAAGAAAAAACTTTTGGAATTCCATAACTTGAGGACAAATTATGAATTCCATTAAAACACATTAAGATCAAGAATTAACTAACAAACAATTTGCAAATAATTCCTATGATCTAACAAAACTCATATGAACATGAACATCCACATCAACAATTTCAAGAATCATATGAACACATATAAACTTGAAATTTTGATTATAACTTTGAAATGAGTCCACCATTATCATTACCACATCAAAAACAGGTTTTATGAGTCCAAAACAGTTTAAGGTAATGATTCTAGACCAATTCCAGCACCAAAACTCGAAGATATGCTGTCTGGGGGTCCAACTCGTCGAGTGCATGAACCAAATCGCCGAGTTGGATGAATTTTGTCTTGGACTCATCGAGTCCCTTCATGGACTCGGCGAGTCTGCTGTGCAGACAGCACATAAACTTCGATTTTCAGCAATTTGCATCAAGTATTCAAGAAAACAAGCCTAGGCTCTGATACCACTGTTGGGTTTTGAGCAATCTAACACTTCCTAAGTGTGCATGCAACCCTAATAAACCTTGGATCTATGTTTGTCTAAATACATGCAAAATAATAATTTTCCAAGGTTCATAACCTATCTAACATGGCATGGGGTACTTTTAAACATAAAATAATTATATGAGATTACATACCTTTTGATGATGAGTTTGATTCCTAAGGAGTTTGAGGGCCAAGCACCAATAGTGTGAATGCCTCAAATGGAATCACAAATCACCACAAACTCTTGGAAAAATTTGAGAGAGTGTATACACACTATAAATTTCGGCCACACACAAACACTCATACTAGTGGCTATTTCATGCAACATAAGCATGCTTATATAGTGTGCATGCTTAGGGTGAAACCCTAATAACCCATGACCTTTCCTTTTCCAAGGATCCATGGGTTAAAAGCTCCATGGATCATCCATGGACTTCCATATAAGCCTAGCCCATTAACTAATGAGTGTTAGCTCACACCATATAAAACAATAGCCCACAATTTAATTAGTCTTCCTTTTAATCTCTAAATTAATTCATAATTAATTTAAGATTAAGACTAATTAAATAACTTCATATTAATATATTATAACTTACAATATATTAATAAACACATGTGTATAACTCTCATAAAATTATCCATAAATAGTTCGGGTGAAGTGCAACCCAAATGGACCATGCTGGGTCGGGTCAAGTATGTACCAAATAAGTTATGGACTTAAACACCTTATCCAACAACATGTACACTTAGGAGTGTTAGAATGCTCAAAACCCAACAAAAAGAACCTTTTACCCTTCCTACTCTAGGCCCAAAAAGCCATGACCCAAGCCCCACTAATGGCCTAAGAGACCTAAGGCCCAATAATTACTCAAATGACCCAACGCCCAAGAATGGCCCAAAAGACCTAAGGCCCAAAAGGCCTTCTGGTGAGTATACCCAACGTACCACCTAGTTACGCCCAACGTACAAGTTCTCACAGTAAAGGAAACAAGACTGCAACACATTACACTGAGCTTACTCCTATGTACTCCCAATGTACGCCCCTGATTGCCAAAACTCCCATTAAGCACTTGATGCCTTAAGTCCAAATGTCCAAATCACAGATATAGTTCTTGGGAAATGTCTTAAATGATAAATTCATCAACTTGATGCCTTTGCATGGCTCAAAGAAGCCCAACATGCATTCATAACACTCTAACTTCATATTAAGACCATCAACTCATGCATGGATGAGCTTAACCCATCAAGATGTCATTTTTATGAACAAGGGACCTAAAAAAACATCAAGATCTATTATTCTAAGCTTCTGGAGTAACTTATACTCACATGAATCAACTCAAGGGACCAAAATATGTTAAAAACCCTAACTAGCCTAGATCTAAACAAAGAATCACCAAGATTGAGACTTTATACCTTCTAGAAGATGATTAAGGTGAATAAATTCTTGATCAAGAAGCTTCAAATCAACAAGAGCTTCTCCAAAGGGTTCTTCTTTCTTTAAGATGCACCAATTACACAACAAAACACACACACAAGGCTCAATATTCTCTAAAAATGGATCAGTGTTTCATGGAAGTTACTTTGGGACGATGGAGGCTGATAATATAAGGAGTCTTTAGGTTATAAGGTGCTGAAATATGGTCCAAACCCTTAATTTTAGTGTTTTCCCCTGGCTCGAGTATGTGCAACATACGCTAGGTATGCCTAATGTACCATGGGGAAAACCCTGTATCCAAGAGTCATCGAGGTACACCCAGAGTACTGGGCCACCATACAAAAACAAATAAACACTTATAAATTTAAGAAATTTACCTGGAAATTAGGCGTTACAAAATAGGGTAAGATAAGATAGGAAAACGAGGGCAGAGATTGGTCAGCCATCAATTGCTACATCAGTGGTGGATGGTCGTCCTTCATCATCATATTGTTCATCATGGATTCAAAATCTTGACTGGAATCCGATTCCGGTCTTGTGGTTGTGAAGCCTGAGAGGAAAGGCATCGTCATGAGTCTCTCGATCAAAAAAGATATTGATACATCTGCTTCTAAAGCCATTTGAGATCGAAGTTGTTGTGTTAAGTGTTTAATGTGTGATTTCGTTTGACCATGTATGTGTGTGTGTGTGTTTTATCTATCAAAGGTATGTATGTCTTGTACTGGTGAATTGGGAAGAAGATGATGGTGGTTTTTTTTCTTGACCAATATGTGTGTGTATATATATGTGAGACATGTGGGCCCAAATTATTTATTTTCCTTTTCCTTTTTTAAATATTTTTAAATAAAGAAAATCAAAAATACATCAAAAAGGGTAAATAAGTATTTTTATGTGAGTGAGACTATTTGTTAAAAGCTTTGAAACCATAGAAACCATCGATGAGGTTTTTTAAACTTAGGTACTATATCCCAGATTTCGAGAAACCACATGAACCATTTATGAGGTTTTGTCTTTAATTTAATTTAAATAAAAACAAATTAAAAGAAAGAACATTACAAAAGCTAAGTCTATACTAGATCTTCAACTAATCTTCATCCTTTGGAGCATTGGGTATGAGTCATGTTATAACGCCCAATTCATATGCCACCTCATCAATAACATCACCATAACACCAAGGGCGAAATGGTGTTCCTCATGTTATAACATGTTAAGAAGTAGAGAGAGAAAATGAAAGAGATAAAGAAAAATGATTTGATTGGTTTGTTTCCCTGTTACAAAATGTCATAACGCAAACTAGATGTGTCATAACACCAAAGGGGAAATAATGTTCATGGTGTTATGACCATGTTATGGAGATGCCATATAGGCAAAAACGTTGTTGTTGGTACCCATACCGTATGCTCTTAGTACATAAGCACATAAGTCGTAAATAGCAATTTAAAACAAACAAAGTACATAAGTCGTAAAGCTTTATGAGATACATGTGTTTAGACTCAACAATATATCTACTTGTTGTAAACTTTAACATGCCTCAAGCTTCATGCAATTAAAAAAATTCAAGCATGGTCATAATTCATAAATATATGCAAAGAAATGTTAACGGGTTACCCCACATCATAAAAAAGAAAACTAACGGTCTACCCCACATCATAGAAAACCTAATGGTTTGCACTGCATCATTACCAACCAGAATGAGATGAACAAATCACACTCCAACATCTTGGCTAGACATCTACTTTGCGAGTGGGAGATATCATCCCATTATAGTCTTTTAAATAACTAAGTAACTAATTAGTCCAAACTCTTGAAAACTATGAATGCATTAACGGCATAAAAAAAAAAATCAAATCTTAATCAATAAACAATTGGTCAAACTCAGTTAAACTCAACTACAATGCTTTGTCCTTTATAACGATGCGCATGTAAAATGTACTATAACAATCTCAATAAGACAAAGATTGCACATAACACAAATCATATGGGATGTAACACAATATGTTCATCAAAATGAGAAATCAGTAATGACCAAATCATTCGTATCACAGTCTAAAACACCAACAATACTTATAGAATAGGCAACAACCAATCCTTTGAATTACTTCTCATAGATTCACTTTTGATCAAGTTTGCGATGTTAACAAGTTTGTACCAAAGTAATCCAAAAAAGCAACCAAAAGTCCAAATTATAATCTAAATTCATACAAGTCAAAATTACAATCTGTAAATCTGGGGAAGGGAAGTGGTGTTTTAATTTTTATAAAAAGTAAAAATACGCATTTTTGCATTAACAAGTCCAGAAAAGCAAGAAAAATCAAAAGGCTATTCCTATTTCCTATTGCTTCCTTCCTCTTCCTCTCTTGGGAGGCTGTGCTGTTTGTTCTTTTCCTGTCACTTCTGTTATATCAGCTGCACAACATAATACAATAGAATACTTATTTTCTGGCTTTTTATTTACATTAAAAAAAATAAAAACTAGAGAGAGAGAGAGAGAGAGAGAGAGAAGAAGGGTAATAATGTAAATATACTTTCAGGACCACGAGCCATGAGAGTAAAAAAAATGTTGTTAAGTTTCTCCATCTTCTTGGCATCTTGTGCTTGATCTGTTTTGAACTTGAGACACTACAACAAATTCACCCACAAATTAAATGGTAGCTTATTTCTTTCCATTAGTTTTATTTAAAAGAAATCCAAAATTATACTGCTAAACAATAATCGAATGCCGTTTCTTTAATTTTTTCTATCTCTAAAGTCAAAGTCGATCACTTTAATATGTTTAGATGCAAACCTACTTCTTGTATATAGATAACATCTTTTTACATCATTCTAATAATTATCACAACTTATATGATTTAGAAAAGAATCCAATTCCTTTAACCCCAAAAGGCCTAATATAACAAGCTTATCTTAATACACTTAGCTTTAAATGGAAGAGTGATACAACATTCCAGAATTTGTGGTTCGAGTCCATAATAATACATCCATCTCAGATTAAACTCTACTGTTTACACCAGCAGTAGAATAGATTATAGTTTTATCTCAAATGTTCCATAAAAATGAGCCACGCTTTGATCTTTTTGTGACAATTCTGATTGATGATACTGTGTTGTTTCAAGATTATAACAAAACTATTGCAAATTAGCACCAACACAAATACCTTTGATCATTGGTTGTTGGTATCATTTTTCCTTGAAAAGTTTGGACTTCATTTTGATTATGGAACAAATACTAGCATATTATCCCACAGTATGCGAAATCATGATAATTTCTAAAATTTATCAGCATAATTTAGTAAAATTTAAGCGTACAGACATATGAATACAGTAAAAAGCACACGCAACAACACTAATTTCTTTGCAATCAAAAAGCAAATTTTAAATGAGAACAGAAAGGGGAAAAAGGAAGCAACAGAATTACCTCTTTGTCATCAGTGACCTTGAGAACCACTTTACCTTCAGAATGTCTGTATTTCATCACATAACGAGTCTGTAATCAAAATTTCCAGTGAACGATGATTAGACAGAGATAGACGATCATGATTTAGATCCGAAATAGAAAACCCGAAGGAAAGTGAAGTAGATTAGTGGGTGTACTTTTTCCGGACTAGCGCGGAACAACTGGACGGATCTTTCGACAAAATCGTCCCATGATATAATGTACACCATTGTTCCGATCTTCAAAATTACGTGTGTAGGCGGAGTAGACTATAAACCCCTGCAACCCTCGACGGCTGTGATCCAGGTGGTCGCGAGAATTTCTGAAAAATATTCCAAGGGGGGTTTCTTAATTGAAGAGGGACCGTTGATTTGGGGGTGTTTCGTTAGGGTGGTTCTTTTGAACAGGACCGGGGATTGGACCCGATTGAAACGAAATTGAGTTGGAGTAAATTATAGAAATGGTCCTTTCGGTTTTCAAAATTTTGCATTCTTATTTTAAGTTTTATTTTTCTAATTATTCGGTTGTTAAGTTTGCATTTTGTTGTAGTTTTGTCTAAATTATGAAAATGCCCTTTCTAATTCTTTGTATCCTTTTCTTTTATATGTTTATAGTTAATAAATTTAAAAAATATGATCACCCCACCCTGTTTGCTCTTTTCCTATCATTCTCCAACCTATTTCTTGACAATTGAGTATTGAAGTTAAGCATACTTTATCTTTAACTTCGAGTTCTTTGAGCATGAGATAACTTGTTAACCGGAGTAATTATCGAAAGTATTGGGGATTTAAGTGAGTTAAGAGTCTTACGTCTTTCTTATTACCAATTTAATGTAAGTGTTCCATCTCAAATCGGGAAATTAAAGTTTTTGAAATCATTTCATCTACAAACAAATAATATTGCCGGAAAATTCCAGAAGAGATCAACAACTATAAAAACTCAAAAGATTTTACAGCATAGACTCATTAGAGATATGCACATTGACATAATAAGTTAGTAATAATACTAACTACCTAGAATAAATAGGCTTATTAGATTGCACACAATGTACAATCTAAAATAGTAATAATACTAAAAAAAGAGGTTAGTTTATTATTCATCGATAGTAGTTTGGTGCTTTAATTAGAAGCTATAAAAGAGAGGAATCAATTTTATAATAAGACATTTTGAATGGTAAACTTGGCCCTCTTAGCCAAATGGAAATGAAGACTAAATACCAAGACAAGTAGTCTTTTGTCAAAGTGTATTAAATCTTGGCATAAAATTTCTTGTATTGATGGCAAGCGAATTGATAAAGTTTCTCTCCCCGGTACGTGACTTATAATTTTAAAAATTGACACGGATTTGGATAATTGGAACAGAAATCTTGAAGGCTTGATAGAGAGAAATGTAGGGTCGGGTGATAAGACACATTTTTGGAAAGATATTTGGTGTGAGGGTATTTTTCTTAAAGATGCTTTTTTGACTTTATATCGTATAGAAGCTCAAAAAAATTGTTTGATTAAGGAGAAATTTCACAATGTGATTTAAGTAGCTAAAACCGGGATTGGTTGAGAAACCCAAGGGGTAGAGAATCTGATTCTCTGATGGAGTTGTCTAAGAAAATAAAAAATGTGTCGTTATCTGATGCAACTGATTCTTGGATTTAAAAAGGAGATGAGTCCAAGATCTTTTTTATGCAATCTTTGAGAATGATTATGGCAAAGGTTGATACGAAGGTTGGTTCTAATAGTTTTTTTTGGGTTAGTTGGGTTCTGATCAAAGTCAATTGTTTTGCATGGAGACCTTTTTGGATAAGTTACTTGTTGCTTACAATCTTACTAAAAGAGGAGTAAACTTAAACCCGACCCTCTGTCCCTTTGTGTTAGTTCAAATGAATGTGTTGATCACCTTTTTTTATTGTTCCTTCACGGTTGACGTCTGGAATTAGTTGCAAAAATGGTATGGATTGTTTCCTTTCTCTCTTAGAAACAGATATGGTCTCACGACCATGTTGGTGAATTCGAGGCGGAGCAAAAAATGGCTTAAGTTAAGGTGTGATTTGAGTTATTTGGAAGACGAGAAATGACATATTGTTCAAAAATGTTCGTGGATACCTGATGAAGACGACATATGATATACAATTAATTTACTTCAAATGGTTAAAACATAGGTCTTCTTTGAATTCTTTAGACGGAACAGGTTGGTATTGTTCTCTTAATTTTAGATCTTGTATTTTATAATGTTCTAGCATCTTGCTATTTTTGTTTTAATGATATTTGTTGTCGTTCGAAAAAAATGACTAGCTAATTATCTATTTGATTAATAGAAAATTATGTCATTATTAAAAATCAAGTTATTCCTTGATTGATAAATTTGAGGATAAACTATATAAAACATATATAGGCCCCGAATCATACGAGAAAGACACGTTAAATTTGTTCTCTTCTCTCCTTCTTCCTTTTCAACTAAAATCCTCAAACCATAAGCTAGGGTTTTAAGTTTTTCTTATGTTCCAAGTAATTGACACCTTGATACTTCTCTTTTGTAACGTCCCATTTTCACAACAAAAAAATTTCATTTTATTTAAGTAAAGCCTCCAAGCCATCAACTCATTATGAAGAAAACCGTTTATTCCCAAATACATTTATTGAAAATTAGAGTAATATTAAAGTGCATAATCTTTATTGGTGCTGATGAATGTGTACAATTACACATTCGCCTTCCCATGACGACCAATGATACCTGAAACAATAAACAACTGAGTAAGCATAAAGCTTAGTGAGTTTCCCCAAAATACCTTATATGATAAACATACAAGCATGCATAAGGGAAGATAATCTGTAACATCCCGAATTCAGGTGTGTCTCTTAAACCCTTCTCCTTTTTCCAAGTTGTCAAAGTAAGCCTTAAATGAGTTTTTGGGCTTGTGAGTACGTTGCGCGTACTTGCGCGCTTAATTTTGGACGTGGACTCGTCTGGGTACGCTGGGCGTAGCGGGCCCAGGTGTAAACCCTAATTTGGGGCTTGTGCACTATAAAAGAAACGTTATGGCCTTGGCCTCAACCCCATTTCAGAGAGTGAAGCCCTAATAGAGAGTCATCCTTCGTTTCTAGCTAGTGTGTTGGTGTTCTAAGCTTCAAAGTGTCATTTCTAGGTGGTGGAAGAGAAGAAGAGGCCATTTTGGAGGCTAAGAGTCGTAGGCAAGATTAGATTCGAGCTTTTCAGAGGTTGGGGCTTCTTCCTGAGGTAAAAAGCTCAAAGCTTGACTTGTTATTTGTGTGGTGTGCTTCTTGGACCAATATTTAGGGTTCTTAGTCCCAAGATGGAGACTTTATGAGCAAATGGTCTCCATTGGCCCAGATCTATCATATTTCTGGACTATAAGAGTTGTATGCTCATAAAAATGCAATCATGGACGTGGATAATGAGCCCCGCGTACTGCCTTCTATTGACTTCCGTTGACTTTTAGGGTTTTGGTCAACCCTTGGACTTTTAGGGTCAGGGAGGGGTAAAATGGTCTTTTACCCTTCTATGGAATTGTAGAGTTGATTTAATCTAGCCTTATGAGCTATTATTTATTTGAGAGTGTTGTTATGTGATTAGGCGGGGGCTAGATCAGTGTGTTCGAGTGCGAGATTATCCGAGATACCCGATGTGAGTCTTCTCACTATACTTTACCTAGAGTGGTACTTAGAGTTACGTGACAGAGTATTTCATATGTTATTTATATGATGTGATACACTTCATTATTTCTATGTGATTTATGCTATGTATGTTTCAGATTTTACAGAGTTAGAACCGAAAGGTTCATAGAGTTAGGACCATGGGGTCTACAGAGTCAGGACCAGAGGGTCCACAAAGCTATAGCCTCGAGTGGCTAATATGTGTTATATGTGGTATTTTGGGGAACTCACTAAGCATTTATGCTTACAGTGTTGTGTTATGTGTTTCAGGTACTAGTGAGGATCGCAGGAAGGCGTCGGCATAATCAGTACACACACGAGGAGTTTTTATGCATTATGATCTTGGGAGTGTGTGTCTATGGTTGTTATGTGATACAATGGCATTTTTATAATATTTATGAATGAAAGTATGTTTTTGGAAAATGTAAAAATTGTTTGAAATTTTTGGGTGTTACACAATCATCGGACTGGAATGCCTAAGGTCTGTTATCATACCTCCTCATCCAACCGCTCATCCCGAGCCTCCATGCCTACGGCTTATAGCTAGACCGCACTGGGTATCTTGGCCTATAACACACAACAAGATCGCCTCAACCCACTACTATCATATGTCGACCTATAAACAAACAAGGATCAAGTAGGCACATAATATAAGCAAACAACAATCATACAGCTCACTACCACCTACTAGTCCCCACACTTCACACTATCCTGCTACCAACTAACCTCCATGAAGTGCGTAACCATAAGTAACCAGAGGTGAGATAGCCACCCAAATAGATGATCCTACTCTAGAGCCACAACAAAACAAGGAACAGGCAAGCAAGATTAGATCAAGAGTTCTCATGCTATCCCAAATGACAACATATAATCCCAATGACACTCCACTAGATGATAACCAACAAGTACATGTAAACATGTAGATCTACACATCACTACCTCATAGCGACATCCTATATACGAGGATACATATCTAACATATCACTAAATCACAACAACATCTTATATACCAGGATACATATCTAATAGATCCTTACACCATAGCAACATACTAAATACCAAAAATACAAGGAATACATAACCGTACATACTCAGATGTGAGATAGACACCCGGATAGGTGATAATGCTCCAGAGCCACAACCAAACAAGGAACAGGCAAGGAAGCCTAGATCAAGAGTCACTAGTAAATCATATATGACTATATACAGTCCCCATGACATCCCTCTACTAAAGATAAACAAACTAGTCAGTCGGGATTGGTGTCTTCGACCTATAGGTAGAACGAGGCAAAAGTCACCAGAATCGAAGAACTCTGAAACACTGCGATACAATCTCTTTTCACCACTGCATGCTACCACGAATCCACTAACACCAGAACCATATATAATCTCAATCACTAGCCCAGAATCCTTAAGTTTGGCCTGAGTTCAAACTTAGTCAAAAAGTCAACAATCAGCGACAGTCAACAAAAGTCAAAGTCCAAGGTTGTTGAGTAAACCCAATGTACGCGGTCTGAACCCACTCCTTTATTAAGCACTTTATCACTTAAGGTCTTTTGTCTAGAAATTATATATAGACTAAAAACATCAACTTAAGTAATAAAGTTTCCACCTTTATGACTTTTCTTGGCTAGAAAATGTCCAAAAGCTAAAACCCTAACTTATTAGTTATTAATCCATTAAGACATCACAACTCTTGAATGGAAGGGATCCAAGAACCAAGATCACATTTTTATGGTTCCTAATAGCTCCATAATGGATAAAATTTCCAACTTTATCCATTAGGATGATCCAAACAACCAAGATCTAGTCTTTAAATCTCGAAGGGACCCAAAAAATGCATCTTTATATACTTAATCCATTAAGTGCAAGTCTCTAATCTTCAGATTTGAATCAAAATGATGTATAGATCGATAAAGTTTCCAACTTGATCCATAATAATGTCTCAATATTTCAAGTTATAAACTTTATTACACGAACATAAACTAAATGACTAAGATAACTTGCATGGTTGAAAAGGAAGGAAAAAGATCAAAACTTTCCTAGTCCAATAGGTCCAAGAAAACATTATAAATTGATCAAAGGGGTGTTGGAGTCCAGATCTGAAACATACAATGCTTGTGGGACCTTGGAGAGTAATAAAGTTGAAAACTTTATTCCTAACTCTCACTAAAAACTCATTAAAATGGACCAAAACACCAAATACACTTAAATCCAAGATGAATATGCAATAACGCTTGAAACTTTATAACTTCCAAAGCTTTAAAAGGTAGATGTGATGGGTTATGAGCATTCTAACACTCCTATGGTGTACATGCAACCTTATGTGCTTTGGATCTATGTTTTCTCTATTATACATGCATACATTCAAAATTCCAAAGCATCATCCTAACTAGCATATTATGAAGCAACTATACTATAAAATTCTAGTTAGATGACATACCTTTTGATGGAGCTTGAAGTCTTGAACCTTTAAGAGTTTAGTGCCCCAAGTTTTGCACCTCAAATGGTTCACACAACACCACCAATGTAACACCCATAGATCATGGCTAGTCAATTTAGAGACAATGAGCATCAAAAATGACTTTTTGATGGAAGATTATTTAAAAGGAGTAATTTTAACTAAGTTGTAGTATATGTTACAAGGATTCCGTACATATAAAGAATGCCGAAATCCGAGTCATAACGAAGAAGTTATGACTTATCGAAGTTTCGCGACTGAACCGGCACGACACAACGTGAGTTAAATAGTGAACTTACGATAGAGTGATATTTGGCCTTAGAGATCTAAATGAAAGTTGTAGAATACGTTAAACCGAGAGCGTGCATGAAAAGAACGTCCAAACGTGACTTCGTATGAGGAAGTTATGGTTTTTTTAAGTTTCAACTTAGCAGTATGCAGCCCGAAGTTCGAATATGAGATCGACGGATTTCTAGCCGAAACAATCTAAATGAGAATCGAAGATCTCGTCGATAGTAGTTCAACGGTAAAAAGACAGAAGAAAACGGATGTTGGATGAAGAGGTTATGAGTTTATAATGGAGTTTTCCTATCCCGGCCTACTAAAAATAATATAATAAAAATAAAGTCAAAACTAGACGACGGATTCTAAACAAAGTTGTAGAGCATAGTCTCACCTACGCGTGGATATAAAGAACGTAAAAAACGGAGCTCGTATGAGGAAGATATGATTTTTTGAAGTTTTTAAATAATTAAAATATATAAATAAATTATTTATTCGGATAATATCTGAATCCGTGACTCACCCATCTGATCCGAAGGGTACGCCCCGCATAACCTTTGAGTACGCCCAGCGTACTTCGGCGTTGTGTGGTTCGAGAGAGAGCCGCGTAGCACCACCCAAAGTTTGCCACGTAGCAGTCTTATCCGAACTACGCCCAACGTAAGGCTTGGTACGCCCAACGTACGCATGAAAGAGGCATTACGCCCCGCGTACTTGCGAGTTACGCCCAGCGTAATTGCATGGATCAACACCTGTAAATAGAACTTAAGGGCTGCCGAGTTTTGTTGCTCATTTTCTTTCCTCTCACTTCTTATTCTCTCGTTTTACATGCAAAATATACCCCCGAAGCCCCAGTATTGTCTTGAGACCCGAAGCAAGTCCCGAAGCCCCGAATATCTCGAGAAATATAGTTTTCGAGCCAAAACTCTTGCCGCGTGAAGCCGGTTTTGGAGAAAACGTCCCGGTTTCACCACAGAAGATTATTTTAAAAGATGAGGCGTTGTCTGATCATCGTCTTATCAGGTGAGTGTATAGTCCATTTCATTTCACGATTTTAATACAAGTATTTTTTAATGTATTAAGTATATGTTTTAAGTGAGTGTGTAGTTACTTTCTTCTAACACATAGATATGAAGTATTTGCTATGAAATACGTGTTATGTGTTTATATATTGTTTGTTTGTTTGAGATGGATGTTGGATGAATGTTTTATATAGGTTTGTATATGATTTAAACTATATATGTAATTTATATCTATAAATATGTTGGGTAGAACATGGGTAGATTAAATAGTTGGTGTGTGATGAAATATTAGTTTGAGGATGAGACGAAAGATGATATAGATCATGAGATGAGGGTGACAAGTGAAAAATGAGTGAAACCTTTACCCAAACGATGGCCCCCATCATTCAACAGAGTAGGGATGACAACCACAAACTATTCTAGACAGTCCAGTGGAACACTAGCAAGCTCGCAACTTGTAGGTGTTGTGGACTTGATATTCACCGGTGAACTCTAATAAAACGATGGTACCTATGGATTCAGTACTGTGTAGATGAACTTTGGTAGCTATGGATTTAGTACTATATAGAGGAACTTTGGTAGCTATGGATTTAGTACTGTGTAAATGAATGATGGTAGTTATGGATTTAGTGCTATGTAGTTGAACCTTGGTAGCTATGGATTTAGTATCGTGTAAATGAACCTCAAGCAGCAATTCCTTAGGTCAATCCTTAGGAACGAATGAATGAAGGATAGTCGATTCTTCGGGTAAAACCTTAAGAAATAAAGAAGATAATGGGGATGAGTAATTGGGTTGATTGTTTGATGATTGAATATAATAATTATATTATTGTGGGTTCAAAACCCTATATGCTCACCAGACTCCCAAGCCTGACCCACTCTGTGACATCCCCAAAATCACGGCCAGAAAAGACCGATTTTGTTTATGCTTTATAAAAATCAGAGTACTTCATTTTATAAAAAGGTTGCGGAATTTGTTCCCAGAAAAACATGGTAAATACGTTATTAAAACATTTTCGAAGAAACGTATTTATTTCATTTTAAAACGTTTGGGATGTCATCGTTAATACAGGAACATAAGCATAAACAGAACTTACAATTATTCACACTAGTGGTCTACATCTCTTTAAGTCTCTCAGTGTAATGTCACTTCATATCAACACCTGTGATATAAATAAACTGAGTGGGTCAGGTTGGGAAACCTGGTGAGCACATAGGGATTTCAATCCCACAATGTTATACCATATATATAGTTTAAAATTCACAAAATATACAGTTTCACCATACATATATATAAACAACTCTTATCCCACCCCGTCGATCCTCGCAACGAGGCTATCCATACTCTCGGACCTAAGATTAGTCGTTTTACCTACTCCATACTCTCGGATCAGAAATGAACGAATTTACCAAATCCATACTCTCGGACTAGGGACGAATGACTAATCCATACTCTCGGATTAAAGATGAATGCTTATGCCTAATCCATACTCTCGGACTAGGGACAATAGCTAATCCATACTCTCGGATTAACGACGAATGATTATGCCTAATCCATATTCTCGGACTAGAGACAATGACTATGTCTAATCCATACTCCCGGATAAGTGACATATACTAACTTCTATTCTCTGAGTTTAACTCACTTGTACTCGTAAGAATATACTACCCAATATTCCTCATATTTAATTTAGGTCTACTCTTTATCCTAAATTATCAAATATAATCAGGTATGTTCTTTAACAGGAATTTCAAGCAACATCAATTAACTCGCACATAAACATATAATTAATACTTCAATCAATACTTGTATTAAAATCATGTTCATGAAAGGGACTATGCACTCACCTGAGAAGGTGGTGACTCGGTACTCGGACAGCGCTTCGTTTACTTTAAAATAATTTCCTTCGACGAAACCTAGTATTATCACCAATAGATTTTAGTCTATTATTCGCCGAGACTAATTAATAGTCTAGCTATTATTACTATTATATAAGCGTTAAAAAAATACTTATATAACCCATAATAATAGCCCAAGTATTTATTATATGTTCTTAATAACGTTAATATAATTAAATAAAAACTATATTAAAAATAGCGTAGACGTAGCTCACTTACAGCGGGTTTTATAGAAAACCAGGCTTTGCTTGGAGCAGCGTTTACCAGCCGAAAAGCTCTTCTTCTCGGAGCCGTCGAGCACTCCGGGGCTTCCACCTCGTGCTAGGGAGGTTCCCTAGGCTTTTCGGGGGATTTCGGGGCTAGAGAGAGGTTCTAGAGAGAGAGTAAAGAGAAGAAAGAATGGGAAAGGTGTGAAGAAAATGAGGGTGGGAGAGGTGGTATTTATAGGGTGAAAATGGCTGAACTTGGTGCCACATGTCACCATCTAGTGGCAAGACTTGGGGAGAAAGCAATGGGCAAGATTGTGCCACATCACCCATTTTCGCACAACACACTTCCGACTTCTAAAATCCGTAACTTTCACATACGACCTCCGTTTTTGACGTTCTTTATATCCACGCGTAGGTAAAAATAATATCTACAACTTTCATTTTGACTCCGTCGGCTAATTCTCGACCGATCTTAAATTTAACAGTACGAGGTGTTTAGACTGTTAAATGACCGCGAAGAATTCGTAACTTCTTCATACAGACTCCGTTTTCGTCTGTCTTTTTACCGTTGAGTTCCTATTAACGAGATCTTCAACTCTCATTTATTTCACGTAAGCCAAAAACCGCTCGAACTAAAATTCGAGTTTCGGGCTGTACACTGCTAAGCCGAATCTTAGAAAAATCATAACTTCCTCATACGAAGTCAGATTTGGGCGTTCTTTTTATCGACGCTCTTAGTTTAACATATTCTACGACTTTTGTTTAGATTGCTAAGGCTAAAAAGTCTTCTATCGTAAATTCACTATTTACGTCTTCCGGTGCCGTGCCGGTTTTGCCGTAAAACTTCGGCGGGCCATAACTTCTTCGTTATAACTCGGATTTCGGCGTTCTTTATATGTACGAAAACCTTGTGACATATTATAAAACTTGGTTAAGACTATTCATTATAAATAATCTTTTGTCGAAAAGTCATTTTTGACCACTATTGCCTCTAAATTGACTAGCCCGGATCTGCGGGCGTTACAATTATCTCCCCCTTAGGATGATTACGTCCCGGAATCATCAACGAAACAAGGATCGTATAATGACTCCATACATCATCTCTTCATCCTCGGTAATAATTATAACTTCTTTATTCCTTCAAGTCTATCTCTTAGACTTATTGACTGTAAGCAGTACTTGATCGTGCATCTGCTCTCTACCTCATATTAGACTCCAAATTATGACCTATCATCATGTGATGTACGTTTAGACTCAGGTCTCTTAAATTCTAAAACAGACTAAGCCTTCCTTCATGTTCTAATGTGATATAATCATACTTTAACATGTAGCATTTCTAGCTACCATCGAGCGCGATACTTCTATTGATCGCTTTGATTTTTAATCGTTTGGTTTAAGTCGGACGCTATATCAAACTTGGTTCTCTGAACCACGTAATCTACTCATCGTAGTCGGAATCAAGGTGATATGACCACTAGGGTCGGGATAACAACAATCTTCTTAGTCATTACCGAAACAATGGTAACGACATACTTGAATAAAACGAAATCAATTACTGGCTTCTTGGTAACCTTGTGAATTTCCCTGATCCAAGTGTGAGTCCTCTGCTTCCGGTAGTATAGGCCTCTACTACCATTCACACCTATTCATACTCGTCCCAAGTATTATCCCGCAGTTTTTCCAAGTCACCATATAAGAAAACCATACAACAACTTAACACATCAGATAACAAAACAAAGGTTTTATATTATTTCTTGAAACTGTTACATAGGTGTTCAATTTCACCCTAGACTATGCCTCTAACGGGCTACATCGTGAGGTACTATCTACACGATTACTCCATAACTCGATCCTTGGATGTCAAGCCTTCACTCTTGAATCCTTGCATTGTCATCTGTTTCGTCAAGGATCATTTGAAATGCTCTCGCCTTTGGCTTTGGTGGCACATTTGGCTTTGTAGCCCCTTCTCTCTTTGGGCAGTCTTGTTTGAAGTGTCCTTCTTCTCCACACTTAAAGCAGACTTCTCTCTTGGTTGTGCATTCGCTGGCGTAATGACCAGTCTTCCCGCATTTAAAGCATGTCGTATATTTAGAGCATTTCCCGATGTGCTTCTTTCTACACTTGTCACACCATTGCGTTCCTTCTTCAAACTTCGATAATTTTCTCTTCTCGCTGGACCTTGAAGATCCTTCAAACTTTCTCTTCTCGCCAACCTCCATCTTGCTGGAGGCTCTTCCCTTGATCATATCTTCGACAGACTTAGCAGCCCAGATAGCTGCCTCTAGAGTAGGTGCTTGACGCACTGGCACCGCGTACTCCCATGGAAGTCCTTTTACGTACTTGTCGATTTTCGTCAGCTCATCCGGAACAAGACGCAAGGCGAACTCCATCTGCTCTGTGAAGTTGTTGGTGTATTCATTGATTGACATGCTTCCCTTCTTCAGGGTTAGAAACTGGTTCTCTAGCTCGAGCAGGTTTTGAGCTGAGCAGTACTTTCGTTTGAATTGCACCAGAAATTCTGCCCATGTCAGTTGCAGAGGCTCATTAGGGCTCAGAGTCTTCCCCAAGGTATTCCACCAACGTACAGCACCTCCTCGAAACTGACGCACTGCAAATGTGGTCTGTAGCTTCCCTCTACAACCGCATGTCATGAAGGCTAACTCCATCTCCGAGATCCAATCCATGACCCCGATCGGATCCTCCTTTCCAGTGAAAGTCGATGGCTTGCAAGTCAGAAAATCCTTGTACTTGCATCCATTCCTCTCGACCTCGTCATCTTGGTTGTTTTGTCGAACTATTGGTGGGTTGACTTGACCAACAGTCCCACTGTAGTTTCCTTCCTCAGTCTGCCCTTCGTTCAACTCGGGCTGTTCGATCTGAATAGTGGCTTCCTCACCATTTTGCTGGAGCAAACGTCTAGTTTCCTCCATTTGACGATCCAACATCGCTTGGATCATCGCTTGCACTCCGGCCATTGTGACTGGCTCAGCGGCGGCTTCCATCACCGGTATTTGCTCAATCACTGGGGGTTGGTTTCTGTTCCCATTTGCATTCACGTTTCCGCTACGGGTTCTTGCCATCTTTATCTATACACCGAATAAGGTGAATCTAGATCTTTACTTAGGATTGACGGTTAAATCATCCTTATCACTCCGAAACGTTTATATGCTAGTTCTAATATCGTAATCGTACGTTTAGAATCCTAAACACATAAGGTTTCCAGATCCGGTCGGCAACAGACCATAGATCCGAACAACTAACAGCATATCAGGCACAAGTATTTAGCACATAAAAGCATTTTAGGCATAATTCCTAAAATAAGCTAGTGCTCACACCTCACAATCATCGCTTAGCATTCTAAGTTTAAGTCTAGAAATAAATCCATATTCCTAGTTCGCTTAAACTAATGCTCTGATACCAACTGTGACATCCCCAAAATCACGGCCAGAAAAGACCGATTTTGTTTATGCTTTATAAAAATCAGAGTACTTCATTTTATAAAAAGGTTGCGGAATTTGTTCCCAGAAAAACATGGTAAATACGTTATTAAAACATTTTCGAAGAAACGTATTTATTTCATTTTAAAACGTTTGGGATGTCATCGTTAATACAGGAACATAAGCATAAACAGAACTTACAATTATTCACACTAGTGGTCTACATCTCTTTAAGTCTCTCAGTGTAATGTCACTTCATATCAACACCTGTGATATAAATAAACTGAGTGGGTCAGGTTGGGAAACCTGGTGAGCACATAGGGATTTCAATCCCACAATGTTATACCATATATATAGTTTAAAATTCACAAAATATACAGTTTCACCATACATATATATAAACAACTCTTATCCCACCCCGTCGATCCTCGCAACGAGGCTATCCATACTCTCGGACCTAAGATTAGTCGTTTTACCTACTCCATACTCTCGGATCAGAAATGAACGAATTTACCAAATCCATACTCTCGGACTAGGGACGAATGACTAATCCATACTCTCGGATTAAAGATGAATGCTTATGCCTAATCCATACTCTCGGACTAAGGACAATAGCTAATCCATACTCTCGGATTAACGACGAATGATTATGCCTAATCCATATTCTCGGACTAGAGACAATGACTATGTCTAATCCATACTCCCGGATAAGTGACATATACTAACTTCTATTCTCTGAGTTTAACTCACTTGTACTCGTAAGAATATACTACCCAATATTCCTCATATTTAATTTAGGTCTACTCTTTATCCTAAATTATCAAATATAATCAGGTATGTTCTTTAACAGGAATTTCAAGCAACATCAATTAACTCGCACATAAACATATAATTAATACTTCAATCAATACTTGTATTAAAATCATGTTCATGAAAGGGACTATGCACTCACCTGAGAAGGTGGTGACTCGGTACTCGGACAGCGCTTCGTTTACTTTAAAATAATTTCCTTCGACGAAACCTAGTATTATCACCAATAGATTTTAGTCTATTATTCGCCGAGACTAATTAATAGTCTAGCTATTATTACTATTATATAAGCGTTAAAAAAATACTTATATAACCCATAATAATAGCCCAAGTATTTATTATATGTTCTTAATAACGTTAATATAATTAAATAAAAACTATATTAAAAATAGCGTAGACGTAGCTCACTTACAGCGGGTTTTATAGAAAACCAGGCTTTGCTTGGAGCAGCGTTTACCAGCCGAAAAGCTCTTCTTCTCGGAGCCGTCGAGCACTCCGGGGCTTCCACCTCGTGCTAGGGAGGTTCCCTAGGCTTTTCGGGGGATTTCGGGGCTAGAGAGAGGTTCTAGAGAGAGAGTAAAGAGAAGAAAGAATGGGAAAGGTGTGAAGAAAATGAGGGTGGGAGAGGTGGTATTTATAGGGTGAAAATGGCTGAACTTGGTGCCACATGTCACCATCTAGTGGCAAGACTTGGGGAGAAAGCAATGGGCAAGATTGTGCCACATCACCCATTTTCGCACAACACACTTCCGACTTCTAAAATCCGTAACTTTCACATACGACCTCCGTTTTTGACGTTCTTTATATCCACGCGTAGGTAAAAATAATATCTACAACTTTCATTTTGACTCCGTCGGCTAATTCTCGACCGATCTTAAATTTAACAGTACGAGGTGTTTAGACTGTTAAATGACCGCGAAGAATTCGTAACTTCTTCATACGGACTCCGTTTTCGTCTGTCTTTTTACCGTTGAGTTCCTATTAATGAGATCTTCAACTCTCATTTATTTCACGTAAGCCAAAAACCGCTCGAACTAAAATTCGAGTTTCGGGCTGTACACTGCTAAGCCGAATCTTAGAAAAATCATAACTTCCTCATACGAAGTCAGATTTGGGCGTTCTTTTTATCGACGCTCTTAGTTTAACATATTCTACGACTTTTGTTTAGATTGATAAGGCTAAAAAGTCTTCTATCGTAAATTCACTATTTACGTCTTCCGGTGCCGTGCCGGTTTTGCCGTAAAACTTCGGCGGGCCATAACTTCTTCGTTATAACTCGGATTTCGGCGTTCTTTATATGTACGAAAACCTTGTGACATATTCTAAAACTTGGTTAAGACTATTCATTATAAATAATCTTTTGTTGAAAAGTCATTTTTGACCCCTATTGCCTCTAAATTGACTAGCCCGGATCTGCGGGCGTTACACACTCAGTTTTCTTTGCATTACAGGTAATGGCACGAGAGCATAGGTTGGCTGACATAACGAGAGATTTTGGATTATAAGTCAGTAGTTATGAATAACTGTTGTAAGATCTACTTTGTTCTGTTTATGCTTTTGGTCTGTATTGAACATGACATCCCGAGATTTTGTTATATAATGAAAATACATTTCTTTAAAGAAATGCTTTGATAAATTCTTATCATATTTTTGTTTTGGGAACAAATTCCGCAAATGTTTTCTTTAAAAGATTACTCTGATTTTAAAAACAAAGCATAAACAAATCGGTCTTTTCTGGCCGTGAAATTGGGGATATCACAACCAACATTTGGAATAACTTGAGAAGTAGGATACTTGTACCAAAAATCGGCTAGCCCTCTTTGTATATGCACCAGTACCAATTTCATGAACTAGAGGGGTCCTTATATAGTGTGGCTTAATTAGAGTTACACAATGTAAACCCTAATGTGCATGACCTTCCATATTCTTCATGCTCCATGGGTTAAAACCTCGATGGAGTATCCATGGGTTTAACCCAACATGAAGAACTATGGATCATAAGCCCACATATATAAGAACGAATGATTTACATAATCAATCCTCATATATTTAATTAGTCTCTTTTGATCACAAAATTAATTCCAAATTAATTCTTGATCAATACTAATTAAATAATATGATTATGTATTAATATATTAGAACTTATAATATATTAACAAATCATAAGTATCCTTTTTCTCATTTGTCTATCCAATTGTTCTAATGTCATGCAACCCAAATGGACCAGGCTACTCTCGGGTCAAGTACATACCCATTATAGTTATGGACTTAGACATCTAATCCGATAGTCTCCTACTTGGATAAGTCTAATAACTATTAATGCAGGTACAACTCCAACCCGACTAGCAATTGTAGCTCTTAAAGAATAGATGTCGAATGTTGTGGGACCAGGTGTGAGACTGTTAGTCTCCGCATTGGATTTGGGATTTTATATCTCAGTTTATCGGAAGGTTATCGTGGAATCATAAGATTTTGGATCGTGCGAGTGCGAGTCTTTGGATTTTGGAATACGAGTCATTTTTTGGGTTGGCACAAAGAGTATAGACTCGCTTTGGGAGTTGTCTTTGTTTATATAGAAGGACTTATCATCAACAAGGTATAGTCAAGGATATTGTCTACCAAGGGTATCGGTTGGATAATTTAGGATCGAAAGGATGTCTTTCAGTTCAGCTTGCAGAGAGAGGATCTATTGACTGGGTTTCGCAGGTAGCATTGGAAGATCTCTATGAGTATGAGTAAGCCTCTATGATGGATCGGGGTTTGAGAGGAATTGGTCGGGTTTTCTGGTTGCCAGGAAGGTGGTAAGGGGTGATTTCAAGGACGAAATCTAATTTAAGTGGGGGGAGAGTTGTAACACCCTATTTCAAATCATTTCATAATTTTCCGGCCATGACCCGAAGATTGATTATCATAAGGCTTCGGTCCTTGGGGGAAAGAGAGATTTAGACCCCTTTGGATGTGAGTAATGTAGATTAGGTGATCTGAGAGTTCGATTGGTGCTTTGGAGACCAAGGGTATAATTGTAAAATGATAGTTCGGGCCTTTTAGGAAAATTGGATTTACGTTCGGAAAGTTTTAATGGAAATGAGAGTTGATATGGTTGTAGAGCTTCTCATTACCTTTCCATGGATATAAGGATCATCAAAATCTTAGTTGAAACGAAGAATATATGACCATTTGAAGTTAGGTCGGTTTTGGGGGCTTAGTCTAGTAGGCTGGGCGTACTAGGCATACCTGGAGTATGCTGGTGTGATAGGCATACCTGGTGTACGTCGGGCGTACGCGATGAGTGTCCAAACCCTATTTTCGTGGTTTAAGCCCTATTTAAGATCCTTAATTTCCCTAAACCCATTCCTCCACCTCTCCAACACCCTCCTTTGAAACCCTAACCCCATTTTGAGCCTTGTGAGCAAAAAGAAGGTGTTTTTAAGTGCTTTGGAATGTTCTTGATGCATCTTGTAGAAGAAGGAGTTCATTAGTGAAGCGTTGGTTCCATTAGAGCTTGTAAATCTAGACTTTGTTCACCTTTAATCTTTCTTCTAGAAGTATAAAGTTTGAATCTTGATGATGCATTTGATATATCTAGCTAGTTTTGGGTGTTATGAGCTTTTGGTCACTTTTGTGCATAAAGTTTAGATCTTGAACGTTTTTGACCTTATTATGGATAAAGTTGAAAACTTTATCCATCTAAACATCATATTGATTCAGATCTAGAAGCTTGAGACTTGGACTTAATGGATTAAGTTGGGAAAGATGCATTTTTGGTCCCTTTGAGACTTAAAGACTAGACATTGGTTGGTTAGACCATTCTAATGGATAAAGTAGGAAAGTTTATCCATTGTAGAGTTATTAGGAACCATAAAAATATCATCTTGATGGGTTTTGTTGAATCATGCTTAAGTTGATGTTCATATTGTGGGTTTAGATGGATAATAATGGGTTTTGGATCCCATTAAGTCATGCAAAGGAGTAAAGTTGGCGACTTTATGGATTAAGACCTTATTTAGAGGTTAAATTTGAGTTTGGATGTTTTGGTCTTAAGCATTAAGTTCTTAATATAAAGTTTTGGTCATCTAATGAGTAAGTTGTGCGTATGTATGCATACGCTCATCGTAATGCATGAAGTCCCCATCCTTGAGCTTTAGCGAGTTGTACCTTGTGATTCAGTGAGCCATACGTGGGGCGTACAAGTTGGGTACGCAATGCGTACTCGTGAGGTTTTCTTTTTTGCCTTTTGGGCCTTGGGTCTTTTGGAGTTTGGGCCATAGGTTATTGGATCAGTTATGAGAAGGATAAAATGGTCTTTTACCCATTGGAAGTATAGAATATGGTTTGGGACCTTAGATTTTGAGAAATTGTATTAAATTATTGATTAATGATATTTTGGTTATGTTCAGTGTGAGGATTCCGATAACAGCAACATGTGTATTCCGGTTGTCTCGGATTAAGGTGAGTCTACTCCCAGTGTTTAGTGGGTCAAATGTATCAATGTCAGCCCATGATTTGTGGTTATTGGTTTGCTAGTTGTCTGTATGATCTCGCATGTGTTATATGTATATCGGGCGGAGCCTGATTAGTATGTTTATGGGGCCTATCGCATGTTATTAACAGATGTGTTCCGGACGGGGCCTGATGGTTATGGGGCATTGCCCATTGTATGTTTGATATGTATGGTATGATGTATTTTGGAAACTCACTAAGTTTCGTGCTTACAGTTTTATGGTTATGGTTTGAGGTACTTACGGTTCGAAAGGGAAAGATCCGGCTTGATCGAAGCGCATCCACCCATGTTTTCGTACTTTATGATTTTGGGATGTAATTAGATAATTGTTTTTACTTGATATGTTTTTGAATGATTGAAAATAATAAATGATATTTAATGCGGTATCATGTGTAACGATGCGGCTTAAGCTTCATTTAAGTTGTATCTTGATTTATCATGACAATAAATAGAAGATGAAGAAGAAAGAGAGTGGAAAATGGATTTAATACACACGTATACAATTTCTTTAGTTTTGGCGATGAAATGCCGAAAAAGGCTTGTTTTCACAACATGTTGTCCGCTTTGCCGTCCACTTCCTGAAGTCTTATATTATGTGTACTTAATATCGAACACGTCCATCACTAATGAAAGATAAAATCAAATTAATAACTTACAAATAGTATTTTAAACTAACTGGCATATGTTGGCCTATCTACAGACACATATCCCATTAATGGGGTTTATTTACCAACATCCAACAAATTTTGTGTTTTTTTTCGAAAATAAAAGTAACGATTTATATTAATACAAAGTAAACAGCAGTTAGTTTGAGAAAATCCAAACTCAATCTCAATCAAACCTTTTCAGATTTGGTTGGTTGTTGATTAACGTCCCTCCCACCTAGATTCGTGGTTAAAAATAAAAAGGGAAAAGGGATTTTTGCAACATATTTCTAAAATTAGAAACTGAACCACCATTCCCGCCTTTTCCTCTCGACCTCCTCCTTCCCTGTCAAAAACCCAACCCCTCCTACTTCTCATTCCAGTCCGACGATCTCAATTATCGCCACAATTTCATAGTTTCAGTTTTCCTAAAAAAGAAAAAAAAAAAAATGGCAAATTACGCCGCCTTCATGACCCTATCTCTCTTCACCATTATATTAATGTCCATAGCCGATCCCGTGGCTTCTAGGGGCAACAACGCCGGTTCCGCCGGATCATCATCATCAGGAGAAGCGTTTGTGGTGCAAGGCAAAGTTTATTGCGATCCTTGCCGGATTCAATTCCCGACGAAAATCAGCTACCCTATTCCCAACGCAAAGGTGGTCCTGGTGTGCCGGGCTCGTGAACAATCAGGTGAATCGTATAACGTTGAGGGAACAAGCGATGCCAGCGGCATGTACAGCATCACCGCCACCGGTGACCACGAGGAGGAGATCTGTGACGTTCATGTTACGGAAAGCCCTGACAGTAAATGCCCGGAGGTGATGGACGACGAGAGAAGCGCTAGGGTTTCATTGACGGATAAAAACGGAGTTAGAGGCAACATTCGCCCGGCGAATCCGATTGGATTCATGGTGAAGGAAGTTGATCCTCGCTGCAAGGAGATCCTCGCCGAGATCGGTATCATCGGACTTTAAGTTATCTCGATTCTAAATTTTAAATTACTTGTTGCTTTTACTGAAATTTTATTATAATTTTTTTTTCTTGAGGAAAGTTATTTGTAAATTCTCAAATTAATTAATAGAAATTTTTATGTTCTCCAATTACTTAAATACAATAATAGATTTCAAAACTGGCCAGTTTTCCAAAATTTGAACTCAGTCGTACATATTTACCAAATGCCAAATACATACATGTAATGTTTTACAACATTAGGGAGGCATGTGAAAATTCAGCAAATCGAACAACACACATTGAATCCAAAACAAGGGAAAAAGATAAAGAGTATTTGAACAAAGAAAAAAAAGTAACAAACTTGAACAAAATTGATAATTTTTGTAATCTGATAAAATAAGTATTAAGTATCAAGTATTAAGTAGTAGGCGGGGAGATAAAAATGAATAATTAATATTTTATGGAGGATTTGGGTTTGGGTTGGGTTTTTTGGCATATGAGATTTCCATGAGAAATTGGTGTGCAGAAGAGCCAATTTTGGCTGTAATGATGTCTGGATGGGCTTGCAGCCACAGGTCCATCAGATTCCGTAGCTGCAGTGTCGGCACCACCCGCTCCCCCATGCATCGAAGCTCAACCTACGTATAAAAATAAAATATATCAATTTACATTCTTATTTCTTATGTATAAAAATATAACATATAAATTAAATACCTCATGTTCGCTTGGAAGTTCCAGTTTGTTCATCACCAGTTTTTGGATAATTGAAACAGGTACATTCCCATCACTGTACAATCAGTATATTCATATTCATATTCATATTCATATTAATCCACACAATCACTTGTAAATTTGTAATCAAAACTCACTCACTTTAATTTCACATATCGTCCTTCTATCTGCCTCAACGGCTCCCCTTCCCTGTAAGCCAACCATTACAAAACCCAAAATTAACATCAACTCTGAGAGAGATTCAGAGAGAGAGAGAGAGAGAGAGAGAGAGAGAGAGAGAGAGAGAGAGTCCTGACTGTTGTTGAAATGGCACCAACTGGAACCAAATAGGATATGGTCTTTTAGTTTTCTCCCTAATAGCAATACTACTATCCACCACAGGAGAATCAGCTGACTTGTTTTTGCGATTCCTACGCATCTTTATAATAGGAGGTGTTGGTGTTACAACTTCAGTAGCAGTGACTTTATCTTTATCATCATCTTCAACTTTATTACTTAACTCATCTTTCCCTTTGGCTTTTCGTTGCACATGTCCTCCTTCGCTTTTTATAACACAAGCTTCAGATTTCACAACAGCAGAAGTAAGTTTGGATGATTTACTCCTATTTGCTGCTTCCACAAGGTCATTTAATGGCTTCCAGTCCCACGCTTCACCTTCACCCTCTTCTCTTTCATCATGGTTACCAGTTGAACAATTCTTCTGCTGCATAATTCATTTCTATCTCTCATTAACAAAATACAGTATAGGAGTATTGTTATATGTTGTTAAATTGTTTAGCTATACCTGCTTTGAGTTGTAATTGTGGGTGATCTTGTTTGAAGTTTCATGTGAAGTGGAACTTTCTTCCATGGAGATGGAGTCTTGTTGTTGTTCTTGTTGTTTCTTGAGGAGGGGTTTCTCAATGGAGAAACTGGAGCCACGTGATTTCTTCCTTGGGGTTACTTTTGACCTTTTGCCAGTCATTGTGATTGTGGTTTTGGTTGGTGTTTGTGGTGAGGGTGAGACTCTTGGAGCAGTGACAACCAGTGATGAGAGTGATCTCTCTTTCCTCCTTAAAGGCACCACAACTTCAGGGGCCTTCACCCTTCTCCTTTTGTATGGCAACATTTTTGCTCTCAGATCTTGTAAATTATGGTCTGGCCTGTTCTTCATAAATCAATAGTTAACTACATCTTACTTTACAAACTAATAGTATTCAATAACATCAAACTGCAGCCCTATTTTTGTTTTTTTTCCCATTAAGAGTAGTCTTAACGAGTAAAGTCAAGTCCACATTAAGTCAAAAAGAAACATCAAAATAGAGAGAGAAAGTACCTCAATTTCTCCAAAGGCACACATCCAAGATCAATATTGCATATTGGACAACATTCAAGCTCTTCTTGTGAGAGCTTCTTACGTATACATTTCCTGCAGACTGGATTATGTCCAAAAAATAAATTAAAAGTCATCCATTTCTCAGAGTTTTAGTAGAGACTGAAATCCAATACAAGTGACAACATGTATGTTACAAACATAAAAGCAAGTGATATTTTATCCTTAAGAAAAATAGTTTGTATAAACAGAACTGCAGAAGCCAATTACAAGATGCAATATGAAATTTTGGGCACAAGCAATACTAACAAGGGTATACTGCAAAATTAGGGGAATTCAAGATCTTTCCCCCTTTTTCTAACTTCTGCATTTAAAAGATTCGAAAAACAGGATAATGACAGTATGCTGAAATTTTCATCTAGCAAACACAAATTTCCCCAAAACATGCACGTAACAAAAGTTTTTATCAATTATACCAATAAAACAAAAATCAGATCCTCTTGCATCAATCAGTTAGCAATCTTCAGTCTCTAACAAAATCTACTTACATTAAGAATCATGTATGATAATAAATGAAATTATACCGAGATAACCATTAAAAGAACCCAATTAAGAGCTCAGATACCAGAACGCACAAAGTAAAATTCACACTTGATAGCAGTCATGATGATTGTAAGGAGTGAAAATAAGATAAGCGGAAGGGAGAAAACGTAAACAGATAGAGAAATACTTACATGTATGGAGACATTCGGAGATAGTGGTGGCATCCCTGAAGAGCTTGTTGCAGATAGGGCATCTCATGCATGCCGCTATCTCATCTCTTCGTACTTTTACCACCAGATTACTCGACATCTTCAACACGAAACACCTAGCAATTAATCAAACACCTGGTATCCCTCTTCATAAATACCCGCGATAAATCACGTAGTACCTAGAACGAGATGCATGTTAACAACAGTGTTTGGGCAAACACAGGGAACTTACGTAGGTAGTAGGTAATTACACGCATTGAAACGAGATCATAAGCAATTGAACAAACTGGGAGTCACTAACATATTTGCAATCAACACGAGATACACATAGAAACACATGGTTATGGATGTAAAAAAGCGACATACCTTCGATCTAGGGAGATGGGGATTCTGGATTGTGAGATTGAAGAGATTGGCACAAATAATCTGTGGATGAACGACGTGGATTGGTCATTTGTTCACGAATTTGGACAAGAGGCGTTGCTGGATCATCTGTTTACAAATCGAAATCGGGAGTTTAGAGAGAGAGAGAGAGTATAGAGAGAGAAAGAACAGTAGAGAGACTCCTTAATAGCAAAATAGCATGGACCGAACAGTTTATTTGGGTTATATTATTTTTATTTAAATTAGAAAACAAATTTCCATATAACAATGTAGTTTATTAGTTTTAAGTTTTAAACAAATTTTCATTATATAACAATAAATAATATAACTACCAAAATCAGCTTTTCGATCCAGTAAAACATTTTTAACTAATGATTCATCTAATTTTTAATATAAAAATAATTAAAAGTTTAAGACTGTAATCTTCCTTTAAAATTCATATTGGGAGAAAGTAAATAAATAATGCAAGGCTCAGTGATAAAATGCGCTGGCGAGTGAATTATACCCTGCACATCTTCTTTTACAGTTTTACTGTAATGCGGCGACGTGCGATTTCGGACATCGAGTGCCTAATGTGTTGTGGCGCATGTTAGCAACAAGCCTACAAGTGGAATTGAAATTACGACGTGTTGTGTCACACCTAATCATTCACCGCAATATATTATGCTTTCTATGTTTTGTCCGTAATTTAAATTGATAAAATTTCATTAATGGTCCTTGTGGTTTTCGAAAATTGGAAATTTCAGGATAACTTTGAAACATATTATAAGTAATAATCTTGCACTAAGAATGAGCATTTGGATCGAAAAATTAGAACAATTTAGGACTGAATAAGCAATTTCAGTTGGGATCCTCGTTTTGAGATTTGGGCATAATTGGTTTTTGATTTTTTTCGGTCCAGAAAATTATGGACTTATTCGGTTTTCTCAACCGAAATTGGATAATGAATTTTTTTTTTGTTCCTCATTTCGTTGCAACTTCCCAGCAGATTCACACAACACACACACAAATAAAAATAAAAATAAAAATAAAACATTCCAGTCTACTTTTTCAACTGTCGCGTGTCATATTCATTTCATTATGGATAGGGGTGTTCAAAATATCCGAAAACCTAAAAACTATACCAATTTTTAGGTTAACCGAACCGATGTTTTTGACTTTTTCGATTTGGTTAACTGAACAGGTAAATTCTTCGGTTTTCCGGTTCGGTTACGATTCATGCTTTTTGCTATGGATGGTTAACAGAAATTTTATTTTATATTTTTTTAAATATTATTTATGGTTAGACGTTTAATTTAATATCAAATTATTTCTTAGAAATTTTCAATTACAATCGTTAATTGTTATGTTATTTATATTTGCCATCGATATATGTCATCACTAACATTTGTTTTATATATATATATATATATATATATATATATATATATATATATATATATATATATATAAAAGATAAACATTGTCATTTCATCATTTCACACAAAAAACTAAAAATTTACTATCTTTTATCTATTTAGTTGATATTATTTTCTATATTCCACTTTGATAATTCATCCAAATTTCATAATTAACAGAAGCAACAATATAACTAAACAAATTAAATGTATTATTCATTGCAAATTATATGAGGTTCGGTAACCTTAACATATTTTTATTAATTAGTAATGGTTAATTGGATAGCCAGACAACCGAACCGAAAACTCGATTAGCCGAATACCGGTTAACCTGATTTTTCGGTTTAGGTTTATGTTCAAGAAATGAACTAACTGATAGTTTTGGTTAACCTTCCAAAATATGTTTTCGGTTTGTTTAACGATCCATAAACACCACGAGTAGTGTATGCACTACTCGTAGTGGGTGTTGCTCTGAGGGCCATGAAATGAAGTCATGAAATTTTGCATTGCCCTGGTCTCTTCTCTGGATTCTACCACTTGACGTTTTGCCTCTATCACATGTACTTCTAATGCGACTTGACGTTCCAGAAACTTCCTGAACTCGGCTCGAGTTGGGGTCACTTCTTCCTGAAGAGCCTCGGTGTGGTTCATGGTCTTCGTCCACGCGACGAAGGCGAACTGCGGTGATTTCGGTGGTGGCGCCAATTTCCATGATGTGGTTGGTGGATGCCCTTGCTTGTTCACCATGGCGAGCGATGCGACGAACTATGACAGGGAGAGCCATGTCTGCTGTGCCCCCTTTGTCGAGGTTGTAGAAACCTCATTCCATACCATAGGGTGGGCGTTGGCCCTGCTCTTGGCTCCATCTCTTCAAATCTACCGCCCATCGAGGTGTCTGGCCTTAAAAGTTCTGTTTGAGAGCGGGGTTTTAGACAACCTGGGGTGGATCGTAGACCTTTGGTTCTGAGTTGGTGTCATCCTGATCCTCTTCCTTGTCTTCTTCCTCTGAATCGTTTTCTTCCTCTAAATCGTCTTCGGGATCTTCTTCCATTATTTCCTTGGGATCCTCTTCTATCCAACCACCATTTCCCTTGGTTAGGGAAATAGGGATCTTCGGGTATATGGAATCAAACCATTGTATCTGTGCGAGAATAGAGATATAAGAAATATATGAAAAACTTAAGTTGTAATATTTTTGAGGGAAAAATAATTTTTTTTAATAGAAATACTTTTAATAAAATTGTGGCCCATACCGGGTCCTCCTATAATTATTTATTATATACATGCCGTATATAATCAAGATTGAATGGACCGTCGGATAAGTAGCTCCACTCTAAACCCACAACCAAACAAGGAGCCAGATTTAAAGCGGAATCATAAATACTAAGTCTATAGAATTTCAATTATATATAACCTTAACGTATGCACCTTTGCAATTATAGATCTACCAATAAGGGTCCATAATTTTATGTGAAGGATTTGATTTATTTGGTGAGAAGGTTACTTACGACTACTAGTTCTAAATTGTGCGTTTTAATTGTGGTTGTTACGGTTCTTATAGTATCATAAAATACTCCTATAGTATTTTAATTTTTATGTTTGATTCTAGAGTTTCTTGGTATGAGGGGTTGGAAAGTTTTAGACTTGTTTTTCACTACGATCATTCCTCAACATACGTTGGTCACATCCCAGGTAAATATAGTTGATCAAGCTATATTCATCAACGATCTGATTACAGGCCCCGAGGTCTACTCGAAGTGTTCAACTCATCTCAGTACTTTTAGTTTTGTTACTGTTAGTGTACTGAGTTAGTATTTATGATTGTACTTATACTTTTATAAAACTATCATAATATTTTTTAAAGTATGCTTGTACAAAAATGCTACGTCAGAGAGTTCTAGTCCCGTTGTATTTATAGTTTGTATATCTTATGTGGTTTGATATACTTAGTTCACTATAAACAATGCTCTGATACCAATATGTCACACCCCCAAACCAGAACAATGGAAACGTCCAGGGGCAGATGATGTCATGTACATTATCATAACAGTTGAGTAATAGTAAAGAAAGCAATCACAACCATCATAAATATAATTTAAAAGGTTACATTGTTGCACGAGTTACATGTTTCCAAATAAATTACAATATGATGAAAAATGATTTTTTAACCGGTACCTTAGCGTCCCGTCCTCAAAAGCTGGTGATTAGTTGTATTATTGATTCCCTGAGAATACAAGTTGTTTTGAAAAAGTGTCAACAATTAAGTTAGTGAATTCATAAGTGTTTTGTATAAAAACATGTATGCCTTTCCGTGTAAAGTAATTGTGTTTATTTTCAGAAAATCCGATATTTTTCATACAACGAGTTGTAAGCCGTTGTTCGTAAAATGATAGTGTTTGCTTCAGAAAATCCAATATTTTCTATAAAATGAATTGTAGTCTTAAAATGTTTCAAGACCGAAATGTATAATTATTTTCCATACTTAAAATAGTGTATGTAGCTTTTATACATATAAAAATTATTTACGTGTGTGTTAGCCCCGTAAACCAAATGTATTGTTAATACCCTGTGCGAGTTATTATAACCATGCTAGCGACTAGTTGGCATGTAATGACGTTCTTCCGACGTCAGAATGTTATTGCATTTGTCACCTCATACCTTCCGGTCTAACTGTAGCTAATAGTTTAGGTACAGAATTGTCAGTCCTGTATAGATCTATACAGAAGTATCACGCTCTCCCTACAAGAGATTATGGTTACAATTACAAGACTTTATGCAGTACTTAAAAGTACCGTGAAGCCGAATGTCTCACAAATATATTTATTAACAGGTTTACGTCAAATGATATGGAAAACTTTTTGTTCTTGTAAATGTATGTATCTCCCTTTCATAGTGTTTATGTAATGTGAAAAATAATTATATTTTTATATAATTGTTTCTTTTGTCCCGAAAGGGTAAAATAACGTGAATGATTCATAAACTATACTTATTATACTTTAAAAATGTATCTTCCGTCGAAATGATAACCTTTGTGTTTTAACAACTTTTGAATGTAAAGTTTATATGTTTGGTAGTAATGTTGTTCTGCATAATTAACATTTTCACGTAAAACGTTTATATAATATAATAAAACATGAGTAACAGTTTGCATTTTAACACAATTTTTCTTGTGTTTCACTTGTATCCCCCCTCCCCCTTAAAATATAAAAAAAAGTGTGCAAAAATGTGGGGGTATGAACTCACCTCAAGTGTGATCGCGGTCTGATAACGAGGTAAAAACGGTGATCTTTGAGTCTAGAATACGCGAAGAATGTCGTATCCTAATGGTTTTAAACATATAATAATGTGTGAATATATGAAGTAATAGTTAAAGTGTTGAATAACACATAGGTTTTATGAGGAATACTTACCTTAAATTCTTATAAACTATCTTGGAAGAAAGGCTCCTTGAGATAATTGATCTTTAGTTGGTAAGGAAAATGGGTTTGAGTAGAGAGAAATATGGGATGGAAATGTTTACTGATGAATGAATTCATGTATGTATGTGTGTATATATATATATATATATATATATATATATGAAAGAAGGATAAGTGAGGTAAATGAGAAATGATAGTAAGTTGATGTTTACATTAGTAAGTGCACTTATCATATTAGGAAGACATTTTAACAAATCAAGTGGTACCATTTGGCCACCTTTATGGTGATTTCGGCTATGACATGACCGTATCACCTTGATTTCGGTTTTGGTGTGGTTCCATGGCTTGAGTTTTCGACCTTGGTGGTTCATAGGTTAGTGATTTCGGCCCTAATGGTCCAAAGGTTTGAGATTTCTGTCCACACATAAGATCTTTGGTCCCCACAAAACCGAAATCCCTATGTGTTTTGATTCCAAAAACCAAAATCACTATGGTGAGGTGTAATTCATGCTTTTTGACTTATTTATTTGACTTGTATTAATTTATTTCAACATGGGTTTTCAACATACACATATGTTTAACTTATATAAGCACGATTTTCAATTATATATATATATATATATATATATATATATATATATATATATAAACCTATATAAACATGCCCTCATGGCAAATGGTGATTTAATGTAGCAAGGTTACAATATGGTTTTCACTTATACATGGTACGTCTTTTAACTTGGTTTGGCTCTAAGTGTGCCAGTTGTCACATGTAGTATCGTCTTTAGTAATGAGAATGAAGAAGGACAATTGGATCGCGGCAAGGTGATCGTCCCAGAAAAACAAGAAGGATGAAGTGAATTCAACAACCATCGTTGTTGCTAGTAGTCGACCACGTTAGAAGTACTCCTTTATACCGTTAGTTATACATGTATATTAGTGCGTTTTTAGACAACATTGTGCTTATCATGGGGATTATTATTATTGTGTTTTTTTTATGTAATTTCAATGATTTCAAATCATGGTAGGGGTATTAAGAATGTAAATATTCTGACGGTAGATTGGGCATATTCTAATGTGTAACAAGCGATTATTTCGGGTCAATAAAATGCCAAAGAAAGTCAAATAAAAGTCAATGGTTTCAACAAAAGTTGAAAAGTTGAAAAGTTTAATCCAGTAAATAATGAATTTATACCCCACTTTAAGGATTTTCGGTTTTGGGAATTAAATCTCATGTCTAGACGGAAATCCCTTCTTGGCCGAGATCAATATGGACGGAAATACCATTTGGCCGAAGTCATCTCCTTGACCGAAAACCTCTAGCCGAGAAACCTCCATGACCGATAACCGCCCCACCGAGAACAAGCTTGGGCCGAAGACCGGGGTTCTCAGTTTCACATTTGACTTTTGACTGAAATCATGAGATTTCGGTAAAGATAGGCTGAAATCTCTCATTTTAATCGGTGACACACAGTCCAAAGGGATAAAATACATATCCCAATGCACCTATCACGTCATCCTACACTCCCTTATATATATATATATATATATATATATATATATATATATATATATATATATATATAATCATCCGGAATCATTCCTCCCATTTCTCATTTTCACTTCAAAAACCTTCCACATTTTCTCTCAAAACCCATAGACACGTCTTCAAATCTTCAAGTTTTCCAAGAACATCCTCAAGATATTCCCAAGAACTCATCAAATATTCCCAGAAAACTATTTTATATAGTTAGACTCTTAGAAAACTTTTTATGTCCCCTTATTTAATCTAGTGTTTTTATAAACACTTTCATATTATTTCGACTAATTTATACATATTATTACGTGTTTAAAAAAAATAGGATATGGCTATATTCACGAGTTCTAACTCGAAGAATATCGCCACTCACTTCGATATCCAGTCAAGAACACACCCGATGTGAGTTCATACCCCTACAGTTTTTACGATTTTTCCATGTTTATAAAAAGGGGGGGGGGGGATACAAGTAAAGCACAAGAAAACTTGTGTTAAAAAACGAACCGTTACATTTATATTTTTTTTACAAAATATAAATATACATATGGATACACATTTGATTACAGTAAAACTTTAACCTTTTTGTAACTTATCGAGCAAAATGGTATTATTATATAAACGAATATATATAATTATTTCATTTCATTATATTATCATGGCAAATTTGGTACCATCATACAAATGGTTCACTATTTCAACAAAACATTTATATAAACTATAATAGGTTTAGTTTATGGAACATACACACTATTTTACCTTGTTGGGGGCACATAAAATAATTATTTTTCACACTATGAAGAGGTAATACATACAAATATTACAATAAAAAGGGATTTCACTACGTTATACGTAAACCGTTAATATAACTTTGTGATGCATTGTCTTCAAGTACTTACCTAAGTACCAACAAAAGTCATGTATTATAACAATAGTTCCCTAGATGGAGAACGTGATACTTGTGTATAGATCTATACGGAACCGACAATCCCGCACCTAATTGTTAGCTACAGTTAGACCGACATGTTTGGGGTGACAAATATCGTACCATTCCGACACTAGAAGAACGTTGTAACAGGTCATCAATCATCAAGCTTGGTTATAATAACTCACAATTGGGTATTAACAATACGTTTGGTTAACATACATACCTTTAATTGGTTTTATTTAGATAAAACTACGCAACACTACTATCCAATACAATATTGTTTACATTTTTGGTAACATGTATTCAAACGATTACATTCAGATAACTCTACACTGCGCTATTTTATATAGTACAAATGGCAGTTCCATATACATACATTAAAAGGTTTTACACAGATATATCTACATAAACATTATTTTTCAGTACAATACAATTTACATTTCTGGAAACATACATTCAGATGGTTTTATATGTGTATAAAACTACATATTACAATTTTAACTATGGGAAATACTTTTACATTTCGTCTTGAAACATTTAAGACTACATTACATATAAAAAAAAATATTGGATTTTCTAAAAGAACATACTATCATTTTCAAGGAACAAAGACACATATTTCTCATACAAAATACTTATAAACTCACCAACTTAATTGTTGACACTTTTTTAAAACCACTTTTATTCTCAGGGAATCAGCAGACATGTACATACACAGGTTTTGTGAAGATGGAGTTTAGCATAGTTACGTCTTATATTTTGCCATACGTTTTTTGGAGTCAAACAAACAATTATTCGAACTCACTGTACATATTAAATTATCAATACAATGGTTGTAATGCTTTGATCTCTATTATTCAGTTGTTATGATACTGTTCATGATGCCGCCCGCCCCCAGACATTTCCACCGTCTCATCGGTTCAGGGTGTGACATAATGATACAGTCCATCATCCGGTTAGAAAGTTGCAAATTTGTATGATGATAGCAAACAATTTCAAGTTGAGTGCATGACTCTTATTTTAAATCTTATTGTTAGCAACGTGTTTAAAAGATAATAATCATCAAATAGAATTTGTGCAAAAGGTGGTTAGATATATTATGACACTAGTTGTGAAACCCATGAAATATATGAGTTAATTTAAAAAAAAAAAGTTAAATATAAAGTATAAAATATTTGAGAACTTTTAATTTATAAGAAAATAAGAATAATAATGAATTATTATAATTGAAATATTTTATATATTTTAAATTTAAACAAATATTTTAAATAAAAAAAACTAATGAACTTTAATTTGAAAATATTGAAATTAAAATGTAAGTTCAATAATGAAATTGATATCAATTTATTGCACTTGTTATGTTAAAATATTATGTTGAATTTAATAAAATAGAAAACCTCGTAAAATGACATGTACAAAAAAATTAATTTAAAATAACCACAAAATAACATTTGACAATTTGAATGAAAATATGACATGACAAAAAAAACATTTCATTTATTAGAGTAGATATTGCAAATAATTAGAGTTAAAAGTAGTTTTTGACATATACGAAATAGAGTTAAAAGTAGTTTTTAACATATACAAAGAGACAAATGATGTTTTTATTTTCATGATACATATAAAGTGCTATACGAAACAGATTTTAATATTTGTAAACACTTAGACCGATTTTTTTTTTTTTTTTTTTTTTTTTTTTGTAAAACCAAGATTAAAACAAGATATCTTTATATATTATGTTCGGTTATTATATTTTCTAATTAAATGAATACTAATAAATAAATCTACAGTAAAAAAATAAATATAATCAACAAACTATACCTTTTAGAACATGGTTAAATATGTTATTTGAATTTTGATATAAATGAAGGTATTATTCATTTAATAGCATTTTGCACTAAAACACCAACCACAGGTTATTTTCACATTAATATTTTAAGTGTGTTTCATTTGGGTTTTAACTTTTTAGTCTAGCAGATGACGACTCGGTCTTTTCACGTTATACGTTTTCACACTACTTCTTGATGACTTAGTCTTTGTCGTATTTTCATATTTTGTTCCATATTAATAGAATATGAACCAATTACATGTGAAAAAAATTGGTTCGGGCGAGACAAAATCAAAAAAATCAAATTGGGACCATAACCAGCATAATTGATGTCAACTATTTTTTACGTTCAAATCGGCTATGGGTGTTTGGACGTGTCATGTTTATATTGAATAAGTATGTGTTATTATTAGATAATAGATTTTAATAAAACGAATAAACGATACATGAGATAGTATTTGGATTCTTTTATGTTGGTTGGTCCTTTGGAGTTGTAGTAATTAGGGTTGTAAACGAACTGAAACGTTCGGCGAACGTTTGTGAACTGTTCGGCGGGAAGTTCGTTTATGTTCGTTTATTTAATAAATGAACAAAGATGAACAAAATTTATCGTTCGTTTAGTTAAATGAACGAACATTAACAATGGTCCCGTTCGTTCATTTATCTTCGTAAACGTTCGTTTATGATGTTCATTTATGTTCGTTTAAGTTTATTTATATTCATCTATATTCAATTATTTTTTACTAGTTTATAACCCGTGAAAACCACAGTTATAAAATTAATTAAACTTTCATATTAAAAAATCAAAATAATTAATCAATTATTTTAAATAAATTATTATTTAAGAGATATTTTTTAGTTATATAAAATTATAATCATTAATTTAAATAAATATGTGAAGTTATACCACCTTATAATTTGTATAAAAAAAATTATTTTGTTAATCTAATGTTATTAATTCAATATAATTAAAATGAAAAAATTAAAATTTTGAAATTAAAATTTAATGTAATTAGGGTAGGAAATTTAATATTTGAAATGGATAATTAATATACTGACAAGTGACATTATATGGAACATATAATATTAATGATGAGTTCTAATATAATGACATTTGTCAACAGGAGAATAAACATATTCATTTATTAGAATATGAATTATATTGTTATATTATATGTTCGTTTATGTTCATATATGTTCAATTGTGTTATTTTTTTTTTATCTTTGTTCGTTTAGCATGTTCACGAACATAAATGAACGAACATGAACAAAGTAATTTGTTAAACGAACGAACATGAACAAGAAAATCTCGTTCGTTTATTCATTCGTGTTCGTTTGTTGTTCGGCTAACTTAAACGAACGAACATGAACAAGACTTTGTTCGTGTTCGTTTTATCGTTTACAGCCCTAGTAGTAATTAAATATGTAGTTTTTTTTTTTCAAAAGATAATAAATTTAGGTTCTAAAAATAATTAATAAATAAAACAAGCCTAAGATAAGAAAATAAAAATAAAGGTTGTTTGACATATGAATTTTTAAGATTTGAATTTGTAAAAAGGTCTGAAATTTTAAGATTTGAATTTCTAAATGCTGTTAAAATGGACCATACCTTCTTCTTCTTCTTCTTCTTCTTTTTTTTTTTTTTTTTTTTTTTTTTTGAAGTCAATTTTTATTTATAAAATAACCAAATCAACTTCTTGAATAATCATTAAAAAAACATAAACAACACATAAAATCCAAATTAAACATAAATCAAAATTAAACATAAATATTTTTAAATCAACAAAAACATAAAATCCTAATTAAATTCTAATTTGAACCATTTGAAAATAATCAATTTACAATCTCATCGTGCAAATTTGTAACATCCGGATTTCCACGTATCAAATTTTAATTGCTTAATTTGAGTCGATGGGTGGACTCGACGAGTCCGCGCTGAGGTCATAAACCTTAAATCTCCGGGCCTATGCCCTATTTAAGGGACCTTATAGCCCTCATTTGCGGCTACCAGTCCAGAGAGAGAACCCCTAGAGAGCTTGAGTGGGTTGTGTGTGTGTGTGAGAGAGAGAGAGAGAGAGAGAGAGAGAGATATTTTGATCCCTTTTTGTTGTGGGTTTGCAAAGAAGAAGGTGTTTCCAGTGAGAAAAGGTCAAGGGGATCGTGATTCTACAGTTTTCAAGCTTGGGTCTTCATTATTGAGGTATAAAACTGATCCATTCTTCTGTTTTGTGCAAATCCTTGAAGTTAGGGTTTTCTATACCCCTTTATTGGCTTGTATTGATGCATATGTTGTCCCTCTTAGTGTTAGACTCTGGATATGGACCTTTAGAGGTCAAGAGAGCATTATCTATCCAGCTTTATGTTGTTCCATGGAGGAAATGAACCTAGGATGTCAATTTAGAAGCCATTTCACCAAAAAAAAAGCTTTGTATGCGTTGCATGAGTGTCAAGATTTGACCTTTACATGATTATTGGATATGGGGGAGTCAAATCTATAGGTTAAAGAAGCAGATATGACCTCAGAAGGTGGATTTGGTGATTGTCATGGAAGAAACTCGCCGAGTCCATAAGGGGACTCGACGAGTTGAGTCGGGTTGCCCCTCGACTCGTGTCCGGATGTAGCCCGTCGAGTGGAAGTTTCACTTGACGAGTCGAGTGAGGTTTAGAATGATCCAGAGTACACGCTTAGACTCGCCAAGTCACCTATGTGCACTCGACGAGTCTGGTCAAAGTTTGACTGTTGACTTTTAGGGTTGGGTCAACACTTGGACTTTTGGACCATTAGAAGGATAAAATGGTCTTTTAGCCTTCTGAGAGAACATTGGAACGAACTAGTCTCACCTAGAGAGCCGTTACTAATTTGAGATGATTACTTATATGTTTAGGCGGGGCTAGGTCATTGTTACGAGGTTCAGGGATACCGAGGTGAGTCTTCTCACTATACTTTACCTAGAGAGGTAACTATGTGTGACCGGAAGGTCTTATATGTTATGTGGGGTATGTGATATGTGTTTCTATGTGATATGTATGTGCTATGATGCATTATGAGTACCATGATATGGACCGGAAGGTCAACCGTGTATGGACCAGAAGGTCAAGATTATGAGGACCGGAAGGTCATACAGGTAGGGTCGGAAGGTCTACCAGAGTTGGGACGGAAGTCCCTTGAGACACATGGATCGGAAGATCCCATAGAGTTATGGTCATGAGTGGCGTATGTGTTGTATGTGGTATTTTGGGGAACTCACTAAGCGTTTATGCTTACAGTGTTATGCGTTTCAGGTACTAGCGATGATCGTGGGAAGGCGCCGACATGATCCGTACACACTGGCAGGAGATTTGGTTTTTAATCTTGGGATATGTTTTTTTCATGATGACATTTGTTAAACTTGAGAATTTGATAATATTGAATGATTTTTGTTTTATATGAAAAATGAAAAAATGTTTTGAAAATTCACGTTGTTACAAAATTAGTCATGTATTCATTGCCTTTTGAACCCCATTCCATGTTGTATACATTTTAACTTCAAACAAGTTGTTGGGTCACTTATTTGTATAGATTTGATGATGCAAAATATATACATTATAGTTAGTTAGTTAATATAAATATATGTTGATGAAAGTTCATCTGTTGAAGACTGAAGAACATCCCTGAAAGACCCTAATGACTCTATCAGCACCAAAGGCATGAAGACACCATCTACTGAAGACTGATCAGTGTGTCCAGACGCTGATGGTTATACACAAATGACACACTGATAATATGATACACTAATGGTACTCACTAATGGTTATTCACTATTTGCACAAGCTGAAGCTGATCAACTTGACCATGACGTTGATGACTAAAAGCTGAATCTGATCTTTAGACACTGACACTGATGCCCTGATCATCAAGACTCCCTGAAGTTGATGCTCTGATCAGCTTCTGGAGTGTTGGTGTTGATATTCGAATCTAGTGCAAATATGATTTGATACATTCCTTATTTATCAGACCAGTTTATATGTAGATTAGATACAATCCCTTGATTATAGGGATTCTCTAGATTAGATTAGTATATGATGTTTATATATATATATATATATATATATATATATATATATATATATATATATATATATATATATATTATTCAAGTTTTAAATTTATAAAACTGATTTTATCTCAACCAGACTAATAAACATACTAGGCAATATACCTAGTTGTGCAATAGTATAGTTGTGGTAACACCAGGTGTTGAACACATGAGGAACAATGATGAATTAGTTTTAGAATGCTTGATTATAGGTTACACAAAACACATAAGCAATAAGAAGAGTTTTATTAATTCTTTAAATACTACTTAACATCAAATATCGATAAACTGACTAGAAGACAAATTTCTTTAGGTACTTTGGTCTAGATAAATTACATCTCAAATTAATGGCTAACTCTAGAAGACATACTTCTTATGCTTTTGAGTATATCTCTTGGAGTAGGTTCCAGAGATTTAGACATTTCACCTATATGAAAAGAATCTATTGAGATTCTAGGTGGTAGCCTTTCTCCTAAAGCTTTTTTTTTCTGGCTATATTTAAAGCCCAAGAGCTATGTTGAGGATCTATGTCACAAAATTGTTTATCTTTGACATGTCCTATTTATGAGAATACATCTTAAAGTTCTATGTATTCTTCTTTTTTATAGTCTATGCTATGATAACTATTTTATCAATGTATATCCTATTAGGTAGGTTATTGTGAAGGGTTTATCTCCTGGATTCATGAGATCACTTCTTTCAAAGTGATGAATAAAAGATAAAACCTTATTTAAGTTTGTTGATTTTAGATCTAAGGCAAATTTAAGATAAACTGAAAACATGAATTTTTGGTAAGATAGATTTCCTTTGGCTGCACCAAGAATACAATCTTGTCGATGATTGATTCTATCATTAATCAAGGCCATTTTTATTGGAGAATTAATTCCTTCTTGAAATTGAGACTTGATTAGAATTTTTACTGCTCCGATATGGACCATTCTAATTTTAGATTTTATGTTTCTAGGAATTTTTTTTAGGTTACTGTTTATCTGTTCTTTGGTTAATATTGGTAAATAAATAGATCATGTAGTATCTTTTATGTCAACAGACATTTCTTTTGTACTAACGAAGTAAAATATTTCGTTTTTTTTTCTTTTTAACGTATTCAAAATATTAAATCTTGAGGGAACATTTCTGAATATATTTTTTTCTTTATTTTAAGATATGTTTTCTTAATTTTTAAAAGAGGTTCTTGTTTAATCATTAGGCTTCCTTGAAAACCATCTTCATTTTCAACGAAGTTTAACGTATGATCTGAAAGATCTGGGAGTTGTTCTTCAGAATTTCCTCTACCCTAATTTTTTAAGGATAAATCCATAACAAGGTTCTAATAAATCATAATTAACCTTTTTTTCCATAATTCATCTAGTCAATTTGCTTTTGCGAAGGCAACCTAAAATGATCATGTTACCATCGGGTCAAGTATATACCAATTGTAGTTATGGGTTTAGACACCTAATTCAACAAAAAATAATGAAAGTAAGGTGTGTAGATGAGGTGGCGTCCCTGGAGGTAGAAGATGGAGAGGAGATATGGACAGAAGTGACTTATTATTGCACACAAAAAATAAGTCATAAGGATCATTCGTGTAATTAAGAATAACGTGTTAACAGGTGATTTATTAAAAACTAATGAAAATGATTTAATGGACATGTAGGTTGTAAGTTTAATGACCTATTACCTAAAAAAAATTAGTGTTTCAATCGAACCATAAACATAAGTTTATTGTGTTACAATAACATTTTTTGAAATATAAAAGGAAGGAATGTAAAATAATCTTTTTATATGGTGTAATTTCTCCAAATCTCCACATATCAATTTTTGACTAGGGACTAAAACTATGAATTTTACCAAACAAAAAGGACCATTTTATAATTTACTCTAAATATAATGATGTCGAAAGAAACTCCAACGTTGTAAATTAACGAAACAGGAGCCGCCGTTGATGATTATAGCGATTTGGGTTAGGTGACACATGGAAAGCCCTCAATAGAAACAATCTCAAATCCCTCTTTCGTCGATCCTGCCTCAACCCTAATTCCTCCTCCACATCAATATCATGTAAACCACAAGGTCGCTTCTTTTATTTACATGCATGAAATTCATTGCCTAATACCTAACAATACGATTCGTCCAATAAAATCGTAGATGTTGAATTTAATGGTTTTCATTCGATTTCGTTTATACGATTTGACTTTTTCTTATTCTAACGGCTTCTATTATTGTAAGCCTTTTGATTGGATTTTTTTTATAAAAACTATTATCCCAACTATTATGGTTTTGGAGGTCTTCGAACATGGAGATGAATTCAAGTTGAATTAATGACTTTTGGGACCATTGACTTTTTGCATTTGGGGTCAATATGTAGTGTCATTATATGCTATTTTGTGTACAAAAATATGATATGATGCCAGTAAGTTCCTGCCTGTTTCCTAAATCATTCGTTCGATTGGTAATCAACTAATAAAATAAAGTATTTAACAGAGATGTATAGACTAGAGTTATAAACTAATCTTGGAGCAACTTCTAGGCAACTTCATTAAGACTTATTTGAGACCTATAAAAGGACGTAACGAGGATTCATTTCGAGTATAAACTTTCATTTCATCTCTCTAAAAAAAATCTCTCTAAACTCGGCCTTCTTTTTGCATCTCTCTCTTTCTTTCTCTTCTGGTTTTCTAAATCTGTAAAGAAAACTTCCCAAAAAAAAACCAGTCACAATGTGACATTAGAGCTACATATTGCTAGATAACATAAGCACAACAACATTTTGGGTGTGTTTGGTTCGTTAGATTCTGTGGGATTTGTTCGATTCCATTAATTCCCATGTTTGGTTGTTAAAAGTGCATGAAATTGACAGATTTACAAACCAAACAGAAACTTACACATAGGGAATGAATTGAATTCTATTCAATCACGTGACAAGATTCAATTCCTAGAAGATTCGTTCTACTCATTTACAAATTTCATTTCCCACCAAAACATTGTGCAAACCAATTACCCACATTCCCAAAAAGCTTAGTATAGTTTTCGGTTATGAGATGGTAATATCGGCTTTATTCATGGTGACCGATTTGATTAAAGGCAAATTCCGGGGGATCTTTCACAAGTTCAATGGTGGTGGGGCACTTGTTTTATGAAGGAGATGATGAGTGAATTGTGATAAGGGAATTGTCTACCTGCTTGTGGGACTATGGGTTCAACCGTTGTTATATGCACCGATAAAATAGTTATGTGGTGGACATGGAGGTTTTGAAACGAAGTTGTACAATCTCAAGATGAAGAACAGTGCAACTTCGTTTCAATTTCTCCATGTCCACGACATACACTGTTTTAACGATGCATATAACAGTGGTTGAACCCATTGTTTCACAAGCAGGTAGACAAGTCTCTTTATGCAACTACATCAACCATCATTTGCTTCATAAATTCGAGAAATTGGAAAAAGGTGTGACAAATAATCACTCTCGATTTCTTGTATGTGTAAAAGACATGAATGTCATTTTCATTTTCATCGTCTAAAGTAGTCTTAAAAAGTTTGTCAAGTCATAATATATGCATACTACAATGACGATACGGATGGTGTGTGTGATCGTCATTCTTTCGGTTTTTGTATTTTATAAAGATTGTTTGAAAATTTTAATAAAGTATTATAAGTTGAAGATGTCCCCCCAAAATAAACATTATAATCATTTTTTGGTTTTGCTCTCATTGTATATAGTTCCATGTCTCTATATAATATATGTTGGGTTATAATCATATTTAGGTTTCGCAATAATTGTATATAGTTCCATGTCTCTATATAATATAATTTACTATCTACGAAGTATTGATGTATTACTAAAGTGGTACAAGAACTTGTGACCAAGTTGACTGGATCTACTTTTTGCCTATTGTGTAAGAGAAAGAGTCAAAAGAAGGCTGGTGGTTGTATCGAGTCGAATGCCATCTTATTTTTTTGTTAATATTAAAAATAATCATTATATTGAGTAATAAAAGTATTAATATCAAAACAATACTTTAAATTGCTAAATAGAACAATAGTTATTCACTATAAATGACAATATCTGAGATTATTTATTTTTCCAAATACCATGTTTTTCAAATATAAATATATACCATCAAATAAATGGGTTCGCTAAATTGGTGAATAGGTCTACTCACAAAAGATTTTACTATTTTTGATACAATACCTCGTTCGTTTATTAATATTCATAGAGGTTGTATTTATTTATTTATTTATTTAGTTATTATGCAAATTAAACTTAGGTCCAGTGGGAAAGGTGATACTCTTTACAGAAACACATGATTCCACTAAACCCTATTTTATTATTAAACCATTATAAAAGAATTGTGCAAGAAAACACTTGGGGAAGAAAGTCAAACTTACACAATAGAAAGTTAAAAAATTAAACAGCTAAGCTAACATATATATGTTCAGGTGCTTAGCCAATCCATAGCAAATCCACACAAAATTAAGGTTATATATATATATATATATATATATATATATATATATATATATATATATATATATATATATATATATATATATATATATATATATATATATATATATATATTAAATAAAAAGATTTAGGGTTATTATATGGTCTATTCCCTTTAAAACTTAAAATTAGTAGAAGGGAATAGATTGTTGTAAAACATCATGTGCAACTTAAATAAACAACCTAGTTAAGAATGCATATATATTTATTTTGTTATCATTTTCATATTTTGTATATTATTTGACTTACCCTAAAACAAAATCGTGGTTACGCCGCTACATATTTTATTAAATTTTCATGAAGACAACTTTATAGTGGTGGGTTAAGGTTCCAACATTGTTATTTCTCACACAAATACATTTCATTATAAAAATACTAACTAATATTTTCCGCTAATATACTATAATAAAGACTAAACTGCACAAATGGTCCCTGTGGTACGTCGAAAATTGCCACTTTGGTCCAAAAAAGTTTGGACTAGCACCAGTGATCCAAAACTTTCATTTTGTTGCGTTTTTGGTCCAGTATGTTCTGATTTTTTATAAAATGACGAATTTGCCCCTATTAATATGATTTTCCCTTTTTCTTATTTGCTTTTCTAGTTTTTAGATTAAAAAAAATAGAGTAAATTACACGAATGGTCCCTATGGTTTGGGTAATTTGCACGTTTGGTCCCTAACTTATTTTTTTAACTCGGAAGGTCCTTACTGTTTGTTTTTGTTACGTGTTTGGTCCCTTCTATTTGTTTTTGTTACGCGTTTGCTCCCTATCTTACCTAAAAAGACTATTATTTGATTAGGGAAAGATGATGGGATAGGTAGGGTAAGGTGAGTGGAGTGGGGTTGAGAGTATGTTTATTTAAATAAATTAAAAAATCAAGCGCAAAATAGTTTTTTTAGGTAAGATAGGGACCAAGCGTGTAACAAAAACAAACAGTAGGGACTTTCCGAGTTAAAAAAATAAGTTAGGGACCAAACGTGCAAATTACCCTAAACCATAGGGACCATTCGTGTAATTTACTCAAAAAAATAAAATAAAAATAAAAATAAATGTCTCTTTCTCCTCTCTCTCTCTCTCTCTCTCTCTCTCTCTCTCTCTCTCCCCCTCTCTCTTCTTCCATTTTCGTTTGTTCTTTGTAATTCTCACGAACCCTTCATCACCGACTACACCACCGTCGTCGCCGTCAGTCACCACCACCTTCAACCCCTATCGTCTCCACCACCATCAACCTCTGGCAAATCTGAAAGCCGACATTACAAACAACAAACCATAATCGATTACTACCACCGATGACCATCTTTTCACCTGCTTAGTTCCTCTTCTCCGTCGGGAAACCATCTCTGTAAACCCAATTTTTGATAAAAACCATCAATAATTTCCGAAACCCTAGCACCTCTACCTTATCTCATCTAGATTAGGGTTTTCGACGAAGAAGGATGTCGACGATAGATGGTTTTCGCCGAAGAAGAAGAAGAAGGATATGATAAGGACGAGACTCACCGAAGAAGAGAGAGAAACGAAGGCGGAGTTTGTGGCTCGAGTTTCCAGATGAAGGCGCCATCGATGTGTGAAGACGATGATGTGTATCTAGGTTTTCAAATCGGAACTACTGAAGGATGAAGCCACCTTCGACTGGAACTACTGAAGGATGAAGCCACCTTCGACTTCGATCTGGGTTTTCACGTCTTCGCTGCCCTTCGTCTTCTTTAGTATGTCCCAACCTCTGTTTCTAACTAAATTCTTTCTCCGACCAAACCATCTGTTCTTTGGATTACTATCTTCATCGAGTTATAATGTTGTTGAGAGAGATAAAGAAATGGAGAGGTGGTGTTACTCCGATCGGGAATAATCTATGGTGGTCGGAACCCCCATTCGCCGGAAGTTGGTGGTGACGTTAGTTTCGTTTTGTGAAAATTCACAGAGAGAGAGAGAGAGAGAGAGAGAGAGAGAAGAGAAGGGGAAGTGCAGGGAGGGGTTGGGTAGTGATGCAGGTGAGTTTTTTTCTTTTCTTTTTAATTATTGTAATACAAATAAATAGAAAAAGAAAATACAAAGGGCAAAATTGGTATTTTAAAAAAGTTTAAAATAAATTGGACCAAACAAGCAACAAAATGAAAACTTTGGACCTCTGGTGTTAGTCCAAACTTTTTTGGACCAAAGTGGTAATTTTCGACATACCACAGGGACCATTTGTGCAGTTTAGTCTATAATAAATGATAATTTTAGTACATGTCAATGTCTAATAAGTTTTGATACTTTAATTTGTGATATTTTTTAAATAAATAATATTCACACGTCAATTTATGGTTTTTTTCAATTTTAAAAATTTAAAAGCCACATAATACTTATACTTATATATATGGAAAGTATAAAATGTAATAAATATTATACTAAATTGCATTTAATATGTTTTTTTTATTTCTTATTTCAAAATTTTATTTTTAAAAGTACTTATTATTATATTTTAATATATTTTTTTTAATCAACCCGTATAACATACAGGTTTTATACCTAGTTAGAGAATACATCCAAATTCACGACTCATTCGTGAGCATTTTTCAATTAGGTAATGACATAATTACAATACACTATATAAAATATTTTTTCTTCAAAAAAAAACCATTAACCTTTTTGAAACAATTTAAGGTCTGGATTTTAAAGCATGGTTATCTTTAAAGCATGGTTATCTTATGATTAAACAAAATATTTAACAAAATATCTGAAATAGAATATTTTCTTCCAGAATATCTGCATAAAGAAAACGAAATTAAACTTTACAAGAAATATGTCAAAGTTTAAATCTACAAGGACAAAAGTGCAATTTTCATAAACACAAATACTCCACGATCAAAGTGTACAGAGAGGATACATGAATAATATTACACATAAGTCCATTACAATACGCACATTGTCAATTTAGGGAAGAAAGTTTAAAGGGATAAACCAGACTCCTCATCCTCGTCAAGGCTACCGGTGTACACAAAGTAAAGTGTCCAAATCAAACCAAATACGCCAAAAAGAATCCACCCGAGAAGGTTGTTGCTTAGACCAAAGGGCAGTCCAGTTCCTTCTGTGCTCATTCTCTCGTCCACTAGTGCCATGGCAGCTGGGCTCGACATGGTTGCAGCTACTGCTGCAGCCATCAATGATGATGCGCCCATACTCAATTTGTGTGGAACATCATTGGATGCGACAGCTGGCTTTCCTTCCATGGAGCACCTCACTTTTCCCATCTTGCTCATTGATGGCAACCCTAATCGGTATTAACAACTTTTATTAGTTAGGTACTAAACTTGCAATATACCCTAAACTACGAGGACAACTTATGTCGTTTACTCTATTTCTATTTTCTTATCTCAATAAGCATTTTTTTAGTGTTCGAGAAAACTCAAATCTTTTCAAGGATTTTAGATTCTTAGGTGTCAAATTAATCGGAATTGAACAAAACAAGTAATATGTTACTATAACTCTATAAACTACTAGACTCAGTGACAATTTTTCTGATAGTTCCGGATCATCAACCAATTAGTTTCTTGGTATTTCACCTCCAATGTTAATACCTACATGTCTATCAATTTCACAATCATTTGTACACAAATAACATCAGATCTAAAACATAACGAGAATCAGAAACTATGGGTGGTTAATCATTAATGATAGCTGATAAGATTCATCCATCTATCATTTATAAGACAATTAATTCACAATTAGCATTGGATTCTGATGGTGCTTGATGATAAAACTCACTTAGTTTAGAACGTACCGAGGATGGGGGAACTGCGGGTAGTGATTGAAGGTTTTTGGAGAAGAGAGAATGAAGGTGAGGAGGTAGAAATGGAAGCGGAAATGGATGCCATCTTCGTATTCTTCTTCTTCTTCTTCTCTTGATTTGCAGGAACTTCAAGGTGCAGAAATGGAGACCTCAATTCAAAAATTGAGGGTTTCAGTTTGTGTTTTTATATAAAAGTATATATGATTTATGATTGGTTTATTGAATTATATGCGATGCAACCACATAAAATAGATTACATGGATTGAACCTCATCTTTAGTGGACCACTAGTTTTGCTCCACGTGTAATGCCATCCTTACAGTTTACACAAATGTGAAACGCTTTGTTTTTAATTCTCAATAGCGATACATGATACTGGGTGCACGGATCGCAAAGGGGTTGTTAAGATTTTTAAGCCAGAACTGTTAAATTGAACTTTATTTTATTTTCACGAGAAAATATATGCTCAGATGAGTTAAAAAGAATCATTTTTCGAATATTTTACGTGGCAAAATCATATTGAATAACTTAGGTGCTGTTTGATTTTCTGAAGCAAAAATTCATAAAGTCTGCGGATCACCTCTGCAACCCTCTGCAGTAGAAGAGGTGGACAAAACGGCTGCAGACTATAATAAGAAGCGTGTTTGTTTTTTTAACGTCTGCATACTGCTGCAGATATTAAAAAATTAAAATAAACTAATTTTATAAACAGAAAATAGCTTTTTAATACGTAAAATTTAATAATGTATAACATTTCGGTAAAAATTAATGATATTTCAGTAAAAAAGAATGATATTTCAACAAAAAATAAAAATATTTTAGTAAAAAATAATGATATTTCATCAAGAAATTATCATTATTGAATATAAAAAAATGAAAAATAAATTCAATAAGAATAAACGAAAAAAAAACGGAAATAAAATGTGAAATAAAATTTTAATAACATATAATCAAAATTTCAGCAATAAAAAAAGAAGAAGAAGAGGTTAGAAGAAGTTAGAAGAGGCAGTACAAGTGTTGCGCCAAACAGAGCTTGCACAGAGGTTTTTGATTCAGAAGACTTCTAAAAAACAAACAGCTGCGAGATGAAAAGTGTTGCGCGTGTGCTGCGCCACGCAGCAGTAAGAGGTTTGAAGAGGTTTTTTCCAAAAAACAAACAACACCTTAGCTAAGTAATGAACAACTGGATAGATAATTTAGCGGGAAAGATAATTCAGTGGGAAATCGAGTAATCTAACAGTTTTATTGCGTTTATTATTTATTTATTTTTTAAAAATAACTTATATATATATATATATATATATATATATATATATATATATATATATATATATATATATATATATATATATATATATATATATTGTGTAAAATAACCATTGTCTCCGAATAGGCCATTAAAGAGAGCATTTCAGATTGTGTATATGGCACAGCTGTAATATCCGCGTTCCAGATTGGTTAAGCCTTTTGTCGTCTAAGACTAAAGATGAATTTTTGTTTTTGAAGAAAACTTTGTACCACGACGTGATCATGTTGGAAAGGGTCACGCGTTTTATGGAGCCACCACAATGTGGCGTAAGTCCACCACAGAGTGGCAGCTGTTCAAGCCCAAGCCCAAGCCCACGTATTTCTAGGGTTGCTCCCATATTTAAGCATCTTAACCCCCATTCTAGGTCATCTTCTTCAGCCTCCATCCCTTCATTTCGAAACTCTAACCTCTCTTCCACTGAAAAGAGCTTGGTGGTTTGATCTTGAGGTTAATGTCCTCTTTTGGTGACACTTGAAGAAGAAATTAGTTAATCTTGGTGTAAGGAAGCAAGGAATAAGCTTTGATCCAACATCTCCTCCACATTTATGAGTTATTGGAGGTATAAAGTTCATATCTTGACCATTGTGTTTCTTGTTTGATGTTTGAGCCCATTTTTGGATGTTTTGGTCCCATTCTTGGATGCTCTTGGAGTTTGAGGAACTCCAGAACTTGATATGGTTCTCTCATGGTCATGAACTTCTAATGTTAGTGAGAAAAATGTCTTAGCTTGAGTGTTCTTGACCCCATGTTTGAGTTTTGGTCATATTAAGTGCTTATTGAACTTAGGGCTCAAGATTTTGCCTTTGGATGAAGTCCTAATGGATAAAGTTGGAACCTTTATCCATTAAGTCATTAAGTATGAGTAGATCTTAAGTTTTGGATTTAGATCTGTAAGGATTAAGTGCTTAGTGACAAATGACACTTCAGAAAGTTTCCCACGATGTGACAAAGGTGACCACGGTGTGGCGGAGTTTGAAACCTTGACTGTTTTGTGTGGCTAAGGAAGGTCATGTCATGGCAATGGTCTGCATGTTGACTGTTTGACTTTGACTATTGATTGTTGACTTTTTGACCAGTTTGACTTCTGGTCAAATTCTATTTTTAGAAGGTAGACTTAGGATTTACCTTTTTGTGGATTGATAGGATATGTTAAGCACCCATATTTTGGCAAGAAAGCAGTTAGCTATGGTCGACAGTTTTGAGTTGAGTGTTAGTCGGCTTTGTGATTCAGGTGAGTCTCCTCACTATACCTGTGGGTCGAAGGCACCAATGTCGGCCCACTAGGATCTGTTATGCTAGTTGTCTTTGTGACTCTAGCATGTATTGTATGTGTTTTTATGTATATCGGGCAGGACCCGATGCCAGGCGGGGCCTGATGTTTGTGTTATAGTATTCTAGTTGTCACTGTACTTGCAGGTTGAAGCCACCAATGTTGGCCCATTGGATTATGTTATAGTATGCTAGTTGTCTTTGTGAATATTGCATGTATTGTATGTGTTTGTATGTATATTGGGCGAGGCCTGATGAGTGTATTGGGCGGGGCCCATCACATGTCACTGACAGATATGTTCCGGTCGGGGCCCGATATTTGTCGAGCAAGGCCCATTGTATGTATGGTATGAGGTATTTTGGGGTGACATAAACCCCATGTAACATCCCAAATTTTAGAAGTACGATTGAAGGGTCTAAAGTGTACATTAAGGGAGATACTCGACGAGTAGATGCGGCTACTCGTCGAGTCGAAGCGGGATTTGGTCGCGAGTTAAGTGACCAACCCGCCGAGTCGGCAGCTGGACTCGACGAGTTGATGATGGGAATAGAAAACCCTAATCTTAGGGTATGCATCCTATTTAAAGGACTTAATGTCCTCTCCTCCGCCTCCTTATTGCCCTTGAGAGTCAGTGAACCCTAAAATAGTAAGAGCTTCCATTGTTAAAGAGATTTGAGCTTTGGAGGAGGAATATTGAGGAGGGAGCTTGAAGAACAAGAGGCTAGTATCAAGGGTTTAGTATAGATCCAGCAACTACTTCAGCTTAGGCGCATTGTGGAGGTAACAAGCTGTTACCTTGACTCCTTTGCATCTAGATCTATTCTTGAATGAGATTTGGGGCCATTTTGGCATGTTAAGGATCTATTTCGGGTTAGGGGGCTAGATCTGAGGTTGCTACTTTAAATCTAGACTTGTCTTGGTCCAGAAACTCATAAAGTATCAGCCCTTGGTTTGTTGGTGAAGCATCTTTGCCTTAAACCTTAGCCCAAGGATGATTTGAGCCTATATCTCCTTGTTTTCACGTAAAGTTGGCGACTTTACGTAAGAGACATGCCCTAGAAGGATGGATCTACAGTTTGGAGCCCCTGTATGGCTCAAAAAGGGTATGTATGGATGAAGGACTGAAAAGAATCGGCAAGTCGCATGGATGGACTCGGCGAGTCATATGATGATAAGCTTGGACTCGACAAGTTGGAAGAACAACTCGGCGAGTCTGATGAAGATTGTCGTGGACTCGGCTAGTCACAACGCAAAACCCCCAACCTCTTATGGTTAGGACTCAGAGCAGTGAGTTGAGTGGTGACTCAGTGAGTTTGATAGGATAGGACTCGGAGATTGTTGAAATCGACGAGTCATGAGGTGACTCGGCAAGTCGAGTCATGATATGAGAGTTTTCTGAGTTTAAGAACTCGACGAGTCAATGGGTTGACTTGGCGAGTAGAGTCAATCACGAAGGTTGACTTAATCCAGGACTTTAACTTTGACCAATTTGACCTTCAAGGGTATTATGGTAATTTGGATATTTATGTCAATGGATTATTGATGGTTATAGGTTTTGGAGTTGGAGGCAGTGCTTTGGGATTTTGCTTTCGTGGTTCGGTTCGGCAGTTGCAAGTGAGTTATCCTCACTATATCAACAGGGTCTAAGGCACCAAGGTCGGCCCTTTATCGGATGGCAATCCGGGTATTTGTTTGATATGTTATTGATTTGCTAGATCTGCATCCTAGTAATTAGGATGGTATTATGTTAGTGACATGGTTAAGGTCGGTATCCTGGTATATAGGGTAAGGTTATGTTAGTGACCGGTTAGGTCGGTATCTTGCTTAGGATGTTGTTATGTTGTATGATCTGATAGAACTGTTTGTTTGGATGAGGATTGTTATGTGATCAACTGTTTTATGTGCACATGGTTGTTTAACCGGGGTTGGGTTGAGGCGGGTTCTGCTTTGTGGTGTAGGCTAACATACCCAGGGTGGACCGGATAGACCGTAGGCCCAACGAGCGGCCCGAATAGGCTGAAGGCCCCAAGAGGGGTGGTCCAGACGCGCCGAGGCTCGGAGAGTGGACTAGACCGACTGAAGGCCCGGTGCGGGCGGACCAGTCATACTGTAGACTCAGAGAGTGGACCGGGTGGATTGAAGGCCCAGTGCGGGCGGACCAGTTACACTTGATATGCATGGCTGATCTGTATTGCGATATGATATGAGTATGGTTATATGTGGTTGGTATTTTGGGGGTAACTCACTAAGCTTTCGGGCTTACAGTTTCAGTGTTTTGTTTCAGGTACTTCAGGAAATCGTGGCAAGGCGAAGGCGTGATCGTACCGCTCCTCATTTTTACACTGATGATTCTGGGATACTCTAATAATAAACAAACTGTAAACCTTTTTTGTAATAATTAATCAATTTGGTTTGTTTTTGAAAAGTTTAAATCGATTGGAAATTTTTGGTTGTTATAAGTTTGTATCAGAGCCTTGGTTTGAGTGAATTGGAGGAACATTTGTATAAATCCAGTCTCAAATCAAGGAAAGATTTTCAAAATAAGTAAAGGAGGATGCAGAGGGTATGGTCAGCCGGAGCTAGTAAGTAGACCCCAAAATACCATACAAGTTATTTGATTATGTGATATGTCAGAACAGCATGCTAGTACTAGGCCATGGATCTTCAGGAATTTCATGATAGAATCTCCTAATTATGTGATGCCTACTAGCCTAGGGTTTCCTTATATGAGATATTCAGCATTCCTTTAGGAGTGAGGATTGAGCGCTCACTGTGCAAGCATATATGGTTAGGGTGTTGTGGTGATACTTGAGACAAATATGGGTAGGTGTAGAAGGTAGTATGGGCCCGTACTACTGAAAGCAAAGGACCCATACACGTATCAAGGAAGTCACAACTCCCTAGGGTTTCGGTTATAATTTAGCTCTCGATCGGGTATGTGATGTATCTAAGGGTCTTGTTGGTGTGTTGCAGTATGGTGGTTACGAGACGCTTCGGGGCAGGATCATGTTCGGGATCGGGATCAGGAGAGGGTGGTCACGGTGGATCAGCGCTACCCGAGGTTATTAGTCAGATGAGTACGGATGAGTTGGATGCCAGGATTCACGAGATCCTGCATGATAAGGTTGTTGCTATGTTTCAGGCTCAGTTGTCGGAGATGTTTGGGTCGATCAAGACCGCCATGGTTGAGTACTTTGATGAGCGTTATGTGGCTCTTGCGGAGACAGCTGTCGCGACTGTAGCAGCGGTAGGGGGAGGAGTCGGTCGAGGTTTTAAGTATCGGGACTTCGATAATACGAAGCCCCCTACCTTTGATGGAGTTCAGGATCTGATCATTACTATGAGATGGTTGTTAGATGTGGAGGGTTGTTTCTTCACGTGTTCATGCCCTGCGGATCAGAGGGTGAGATGTGCTCTGAACCTTTTGAGGCTCGGGGCAAAGGATTGGTGGAGGTTGTCTACGGGATCTTATTCGGATGCGTAGCGGGCTGTGGTTACTTGGGATCAGTTCCAGGAGATGTTCAACACTCGTTATGTTCCACGGGTTGAGAGAGAGAGAGGTTGGCTCAGAAGTTCCTGGAGCTGATGCAGGATTCAGATTTGGTGACGGAGATTACCAGGATGTTCACGGAGAGGGCGATGTTTTGCCCTGAGTTTGCTTCGGAGCAGGCTCAGATGTCACGGTATCTGAGTATGCTCAAGAGGGATATCTGACAGTTTGTGTCCACGTAGAGATGTGATACCTTGTTAGAGTTACATGAGGCCACCAGGGGGCGTAAGTTGGTGATTGATTTGTAGTTGCAAGAGCAGAGGCAGGTCCCGGTGCAGTCACAGCCGGCGCCGAAACGGTCCAAAACCATCGACTCTAGGATTGGAGGTCAGAGCAGCCACACTTGTGAGAAGTGTGGTAAGGGTCATTTCGGGGTTTGTAGGTCCGGTGGTGTGTGTCGAAAGTGCGGGAGAGAGGGGCATTATGAGAGGGATTTCCGTCAGTCGGCCTTGGTTCAGGATATGAAGATTTGTTATCATTGCCATCAGGTTGGGTACTTGAGAGTCAACTGTCCACAAGTTGTGGCAAGACCGGTGCAGGCTCCAGAACCAGCCAATTTGAGCATTACGAGCGGGGGTCAGGGTGGAGCGGAGCCTCCAAGGGCTTAGGGACGCTCTTTCCAGCTTACAGCAGAGGAGGTCAGGGCAGAGGCAGATGCAGTTGTGGGTATGTTTCCATCTTGTTATCTTGTTATTTGTGTGGCATTGTAAACCTGTCCGTCTTTCCGCATGCTTCGTAGTATGATTAAGGATCTTAGTAGTTAGGAGTTGTAGTTGGTTAGCATCCAGGAGGATTGATTATCGAAAGATAAGATATATGATCTCTTTGCTAGGAATAGCAACTGCGATGTGAGAAGTGTTCAATTGAGATTCAAACTTCCTTGGAGTTCGAGATGTGCGATGACGGGAGAGTTGTTCTGTGGAGGTTGCTCACTCCAGAGGGAATCATTTCATGGAGAAGGGGGACTATATCAAGTAGGTTCGATCGAGTCATGCCAGTTTCGCAATCGGTAGTTAGTAGTTGGTGCACTAAGTGAGGATAATTGGAAAATTCTCAGGTGAATCAGCAAGCATCTAGGGTTGGTTAGTTGCTTGGATTCAGCAGTGTCTTTAGCCAAGAGTGTGGACTGGTTAAAGCAGGTGATAGACGAGTGGGGTAGGGAACAGACCATGGTTTCAGATAACATAATTGATCGACATGAGGCCTAGGATTAGGCCGGGGTTAAAAAAATTTATGGGATGTATCTGGAATTCAAAACCCCTAGAGGGCTACAACAGATTGGATGGGAGAGATTCCCGGGAAGAATGGTCCATGGTGATGTACAACAATTTTGAGCGGTTCGGAGACACTGAAGGTCGGTGGGCGTACCAATCAGGCCGAAGGCTCGAAGAACGGTCCAGATAGGTTAAAGGCCCAAAAGGGCGTTCCAGACATGTTGAAGGTTCTGAGGGTGGTCCAGATAGGCTGAAGGCCTGGTAAGGCGGTCCAGTCATGCTGAAGACTCTGTATGTGTTAGTCGACCTGTATGCGGAGAATGAGTGAGTATGTCACCATGCAATAGCAACCAATAGATCTGGCCCCAAGTATTAATCATGATAATGGAGTTATCTAAAGGCCGTGTATGGGCTTTGTTAATTAGTTATGTGATCAGATTCGGAGTATATGGGAGTTATGGATTAGCAGTTGCTCTACAATGGGTAGTGTAGAGTGGAGTTTTAGCACCGTGGCACTTGATGATGTGGTAAAGTTCGTCGAGTAGACTTCCTTGAATAATGGAAGGGAAATGTAAGTAGCTCAGGGAAGGAGTGTTAGGTAACTGAAGTAAAAGAAGTAGTGTGAATGTGTAACGCCCGCGTTTCCAGGCTAGGCATTATCATTGATGTAATAGTCTAGGTTAACCCTTGTAACTCTTTTTGAAGTATTAATGATGAAATATTTAAGTATTATGTGTTATGTGCTTAATTGTGTGACTTAATTAAATTAAGAATAAAAATAAGCATCAAAATGAAATGTTAGATAAATCTGATATCTATGGATAATGTTGTAGTGGTTGAAACGATGTTTCCGAATATATAAAGAATGCCGAAATCCGAGTTATAACGAAGAAGTTATGACCTGTCGAAGTTTCGCGACAGAACCGGCAACGCTGAATGACGTAAAAAGTGAAATTTACGTTAGTGAGATATTTAGCCTTAGTGATCTAAGCGAATGTTGTAGAGTTCTTTAAACCGAGAGCATGCATAAAAAGAACGCCTAAATCTGACTTCGTATGAGGAAGTTATGATTTTTCGAAGTTTCGACTTAACGGTATGCAGCCCGAATACTAGAAATACAGATCGAGTGATATTTAGCCAAAGATTTCTAAATGAGAATTGAATATCTCATTAATAGTAGTCCGACGATAAAAAGACTGACGAAAACGGAGTTCAGATGAAGGAGTTATGAATTTCGAACAAAGTTTTCCTGTCCCGACCTACTAAAAATACTATATAAGTAATATACTTATAATATATTAAAAATCAATTCAAAATTAGCCAATTAAGTCTAAACAAGAGTTGTAGAGCATAATATCACATTCCCGTCGATATAAAGAACGTCAAAATGGAGTTTGTATGCGAAAGTTATGAATTTCTGAAGTTCGGGGCGCGAACCCCAAAGTTGTGTCAGAGACCACGACGTGGTAAGCAGTGCCACAACGTGGCAAGTCTTCTGACACCTCCGGGAGTCCCCCAGATGCAACTTGCGATGATGTATGTAGTGACGACCAAGCCCACGACGTGGAAAAGGGTTGCCACGACGTGGCAAGGGCCAAATTTGTCCTATAAATAGATTTAAAGGGCCAGCCGTTTAGCATTGCTATTTTATCTCCTCTCTCTACCGTTTTACCTCGATTTACGTGCAAGAAATATCCCGAAGCAAGTCCTGAAGCCCCGAAGATCCCGAGAAGTGCGATTCCCGAGCCGAAGCTCTGCCCGCGAGAAGTTCGATTTTTGTGAAGGTCTTCCAGATCTACCGAAGAATAGTACTTCTACAAGCTGTAGTGCTGTCCGATCATCTTCAGAGCAAGTGAGTGTGTAGTTATTTTCTTCCAATACAATATTATGAAGTATTTTATATAAAATACGTGCTATGTGTATATATTTTGTTGTTATATGTGTGAATGTATACTCACTCTCTTCTATCTCATAGATCTGATTTATTCTCTATAAAATACGTGTTATGTGTGTGTGCCTCATCTGTTATGTGGAATATGTATTGATTAAAGCATGCTATATAGGTTTTTAAACTATGTATAAAAATGTATATTTTTATCTACTAATATGTTGGGTAGAACATGGGTAGATAGTTGGTGTGTAATAAACAGATGAGAGTCCTCGTTGTTGTTTTGATTCAGTCATCTAGCGGAGTTTAGATGACGACCATGGACTTTTCTAGATAGTCTTGTGGAACACTAGCAGGCTCACCACCTGTAGGTGTTAATGAACTTGGGTGTTCATTCGTTGTACTCCATCCCCCTCATGGTTGCCTTATTTGACTTATATTGTTGAGGAACCCCCGAAGCATGTGTTGTCGCCCCGATGAAATATTCTTAGACTAGGTCCCTTATGTTAGTTGTCTTAGGGATGTAAAGTAAGAATAACTGGAATGGGTAATTGGGTTATTGTTGGTTGGTGGAATTAAATATAATTATTTATTGTGGGTTGAAAACCCTATATGCTCACGAAGCTCCCAAGCCTGACCCACTCAGTTTCTTTGTATTACAGGTAATGGCGCCAGAGCATAAGTTAGATGACTTGTCAAGTTATTTTTGGATTATAGACCTGTTGTTGTAAATAACTGTTGTAAGGTCTACATTTAAATGTTTATGCTTTTGGTCTATTTATCGGAACATGACATCCCGAGTATTGTAATATAATGAAAAATACATTTCTTTAAGAAATGCTTTGGTAAATCTTATTTTATCATACTTTGTTTTTGGGAACAAATTCCGCAACTCTTTCAAATCAAAAGGGTTTAGTCTGAAATTATTTTAAAAGCATAAATGAAAATCGGTCTTTTCTGGCCGTGATTTTGGGGATGTCACAGTTGGTATCAGAGCATTAGTTTAAGCGAACTAGGAATTTTTAGGATTTCTAGACTTAAACTTAAAATGCTAAGTGAAGTTTTGAGATATGTGTCGGTTATGTTTAAGACACGAGGACTAGTTTATTTTAGGAAAGTTACCTAAAATGCTTTTATGTGCTAAATGATATATGTTGCCATATATGATATTATTTATTCGGATCTATGGTCTGTTGCCGACCGGATCTAGAAACCTTATGTGTGTAGGATTCTAAGCGTACGTCTACGATATTAGAACTAGCATGTAAACGTTTCGGAGTGATAAGGATGATTTGAATATCTATCATGAATAAGGATCTAATTTCACCTTATTTGGTGTATAGATAAAAAATGGTGAGAACAAGAAGTGGAGGTGGAAATGCTGATGAAAACACGAATCAACCACCAGTGATTGAACAATTACCTGTTGTAGTTGCAGCACCGGAGCCAATAACAATGGCTGGTGTACAAATGATGATTCAAACAATGTTGGATCGTCAAATGGAGGAGACTAGGCGGTTGCTTCAACAGAATCGTGAACTGTCAATTCGTGTGGAAGAGCCTGAATTAAATGAAGGGCACTCGGAAGGTGAAAATTTTAGTGGGTCTGTTGGTCAAGCCAACCCACCGATAGTTAGGCAAAACAACCATGACGGAAGGAATGATGGAATGGGATGCAAGTACAAGGACTTTCTAACTTGCAAACCATCGACCTTCAATGGAAAGGAGGACCCGATTGGAGTTATGGATTGGATCTCTGAAATGGAGTTAGCCTTCATGACTTGTGGCTGCAGAGGCAAGTTGCAGACTATCTATGCAGTGCGTCAATTCCGAGGTGGATCCGTTCATTGGCGGAACCCTCTAGGGAAGAATCTAAGCCCTAATGAGCCACTGTAGTTGTCATGGGCAGAATTCTTGGTGCAATTCAAGCGCAAGTTCTTCTCGTCTCAAAATCTATTGGAATTGGAGAATAAGTTTATGACATTGACGAAAGGCAGCATGTCAGTTGATGAATACACTAATAACTTTACAGACAAGATGGATTTTGCCTTGCGCATCATTCCAGACGAGCTGACAAAGGTTGATCGGTACGCAAAGGGACTCTCGTGGGAGTACGCAGTGCCAGTTCATCAGGCACCTACTCTAGAGGCAGCTATTTGGGCTGCCAAGTCTGTTGAGAACATGATTAAGGGGAGAACCACCAACAAGGTTAAAGTTGGTGAGAAGAGAAAGTTTGAGGGAACATCTGGTTCCGGTAAGAGAAGCAAATTTTCAAAATCTGATTCGAAAAAGTTTGGAGGAAAAAGAGGCGAAGCGAAATGGTGTGATAAGTGTAAGAAAAAGCACTTTGGGAAATGTAGTGAGGATGTAACCTGCTACAAGTGTGGAAAAATTAGGCATTTTGCCAATGAGTGTCCTTCCAACAAAAGGATGTGTTTTGGTTGTAATGAAGAGGGGCACATTTTGAAAGACTGTCCGAAGAAGAAGGAGGCAGCTAAGCCCAACATTCCACCAAAGCCGAAGGCGAGAGCCTTCCATATTGCACTTGAGGCTGCTAAAGATGAATTTGATGTCGCTTTAGATACCTTTCTCATAAATGAATTACCTGCTCAAATTTTGTTTGATTCTGGAGACAACTACTCCTTTATTTCGCATGAGTTTGGTAGAAAACTAGCTTTGCATGTTGATAGACTAGATAATGCTTTATTAGTTGAAGTTGCTAGTGGCAAGTTTATACCTGTTAGCCATCGTATGAAAAAAATCTTAATCGACCTTAATGGGAATAAGTTTCACGAGGAATTATTTCCTATTGAACTTTATGGTTTTGACGTCGTTCTGGGAATGGATTGGCTTAGCGCTAATGACGCCGAGATATTGTGCAAGAAGAAGATAGTTAAAGTAAACCCGCCTGGGAAAGATTCATTTATGGTGTATGGGGACAAACGCAAAGTAAGTTCTGGAATCATTTCTCTAATGAAATCCAGAAAGTGTTTGACCAAGGGATGTACATCATATTTAGCATTCGTGATTGATGCTAAGAAGGAAAAGAAGGTGATGCAGAGTATTCCAGTGGTGTGTGATTATCCGGAAGTATTTCCCGAAGATCTTCCTGGATTACCACCTGATAGACAAGTGGAGTTCAGAATAGACTTGTTACCAGGAACCACGCCAATAGCAAAAGCACCTTATCGATTAGCACCGACAGAGATGAAGGAGATGATGATGCAACTTCAGGAGTTATTGGACAAAGGTTTCATTAGACCTAGTTCATCACCTTGGGGAGCTTCGGTGTTATTTGAGAAGAAGAAAGATGGAAGTATGAGAATGTGCATTGATTATAGAGATCTGAACAAGGCAACAATAAAGAATAGATATCTGTTGCTGAGGATTGACGACCTATTTGATCAATTGCAAGGTTCGAGCTATTTCTCGAAGATCAATCTTAGGTCAGGATATCATCAATTAAAAGTAAGAGAGCAAGATATCGAGAAGACTGCATTCAGAACTAGATATGGATACTACGAGATCTTGGTTATGTCGTTTGGGCTAACCAATGCTCCAGCAGCATTCATGGATTTAATGAATAGGGTTTGTAATTCGTTCCTTGATACATATGTGATAGTGTTCATAGATGACATTCTGAATTACTCGAAAAGCCAAGAGGATCATGGAATACACTTGCGAGAAGTGTTAGAAGTTTTGAAGAAGGAGAAGTTGTATGCAAAGTTCTCCAAATGTGATTTTTGGATTCGGGAAGTCCAATTCTTGGGTCACGTGGTCAACCAAGAAGGGATAATGGTTGATCCAACAAAGATTGAAGCTGTGATGAAGTGGGAACAACCGAAAAGTCCCACGGAGATCCGAAGCTTTTTAGGATTAGCTGGATATTACCGAAGGTTTATCCAAGGCTTTTCTTCGATTGCTACTCCATTAACAGGTATAACCCACAAAGAAGCTACTTATGCTTGGAGTGATAAGCATAAAGAAGCATTCAAGAAGCTAAAGAAGAAGCTATGCGAGACACCAATACTTTCTCTACCTGATGGAGTTGAAGACTTCGCTGTCTATAGCGATGCGTGTGGGGTTGGATCAGGGCCGACTTTACTTCAATAAAAATTAAGCAAGGGCTTAGGGCCCCAAATTCTAAGGGGCCCCATTTAACCCAAATATCTGTTAATGATTCTCCATTCGGTATTTGTACACGCCACAGAAGAAAGCATCAACCAAGCCTGCCGACTCTTCTTCTTCCGATCTTCCTACTCTGCTTCTCTTTCTCTGATTCTCCATATCGGAAGAAGCAACCATCATCAATCTATAATATCGATTTCATATTGATCGAATCTTCATTCTTGATTAGTTGATTCTCGTTTCTTCTTCTTCCTCACTGAAAACTTCAAGGCTGTCAACTGTGGTCAAGAAGACAAGAACATGGGAACTAAAAGTCTGAAACAATGAAACAGTTTGTTCTTTATGACTTCTTCCTCTGATAATATGATTCTCCATTGTTGATTCTTATTTATCCATTAGTTTATTAGTCTTATGTTTGATATATGTTATATGTATAATTGTATATCAATTTTTGGACCTTCCCTAGTTCCAGTTCCATTATCTGAATTCTAAAATATTTGAATATGATCATCAGATTAATAGATTATCTATTACGGTTAATGCTAAATAAGGGTTAATTTTTTTTTTTAATATTCATTGTGTCAATACCAAAAAATTGATCATTGTAGTGGATCATTTGTTAAGCTTTTTTTCATTTATGAATTCTGATGTGGCTATAGTTTTGTGGATTCTCTAGTAGTCTAGTTTGTATGGCAATATGTTCCAATTTCAATAATATGGTATAAACATGATATTCTTTTTCAATGAAGGAACATCTATCTCTGAACTAAATGTGTAGTATATTACAATTGAATTATGTTTGGAAGTACATTACCATTAAATCAGGGTTTATAAAATTAAATATTGTAAATACCAAAGGGCCCCAAATTTTTGATTTGCTTCGAGCCCCTAAAATGGTTGAGCCGCCCCTGGGTTGGATTGGGTTGTGTTTTGTCCCAAAGAGAAAAGGTGATAGCATATGCGTCTCGACAGCTGAAGGAGCATGAAAAGAATTACCCGACTCATGATTTGGAGTTGGCAGCGGTAGTTTTCACTCTGAAAATATAGAGGCATTACCTATATAGCACGAAGTGTAAACTTTTCATTGATCATAAGAGTCTCTAATATCTCTTTAATTAGAAAGAATTAAATATGAGGCAACAACGCTGGCTGGAGTTACTCAAGGACTACGACTGTGAGAGACTTTACCATCCCGGTAAAGCTAATGTTGTTGCTGATGCTCTCAGTCGGAAAGTCAATGTTGAGAGAAAAAGGCCAAGAGCATTGAGAATAGTAGTTGTCTCGACAATTGTGGAGAGTATAAAGAAAGCTCAAGAGGAAGCTTCTGAGAAGAATGACCGGAAGGAGGAACGTTTGGGCAAAACGTTGGTGTTTGGTACAAATGGTCATGGACTGAAGGTATTCCAAGATCGTATTTGGGTACCTAAGTCAGGAGGAATTAGGGATCTTCTGATGGAAGAAGCTCACAAAACCATGTACTCGATTCATCCTGGTAGCACTAAAATGTATAGGGACCTGAAACCCTACTACTGGTGGCCGACGATGAAGCTTTATGTTGCAAAGTATGTGGTCGAGTGTGTGACTTGTGCGAGAGTCAAGACACAACATCAGAAACCATACAGGAGTTTAGAACCTTTACATGTGCCTATGGATAAATGGGAAGACATTGCGATGGATTTTGTCACTAAAATACCCAGAACAAAGAATGGTCACGACATGATTTCGGTGGTCGTCGATCGATTCACTAAGAGTGCGCATTTCATAGCAGCCAATGAGAAATGGTCTATGGAAAAGCTTGCGAATTCTTACGTGAAGGAAATTGTGAGGCTTCACAGTGTTCTGTTAACGATTGTATCGGATCGTGACAGTCGTTTCACCTCAAGGTTTTGGAAAAGTCTACAAGAGGAAATGGGTACCAAGTTGTGTTTAAGTACAACTTACCATCCACAGACTGATGGTCAGAGTGAAAGAACAATACACTTGAAGATATGCTGAGAGCATGCACCCTGGAATTCCTAGGTAACTGGGATGAACACTTACCTTTAGTAGAATTTTCCTACAATAATAGTTTCCACTCGAGCATAAAGATGGCACCTTATCAAGCTTTGTACGGAAAAAAGTGTCGTACGCCATCGTGTTGGCTTGAGGCTGGGGAAAAGCAGTTTATGGGACCCGAGATGGTCCATCAGACTGCTGAGAAGTTGAAAGTGATCAGGGAAAGAATGTTAGCAGCTCAGGATCATCAAAAGAGCTATGCTGACAAGAAGCAAAGACCGATAACTTTTGAGGTTGGAGATTCGATTTTGCTTAAAGTCTCGCCGTGGAAGGGACTTATAAGATTTGGTAAAAGGGGAAAGTTGTGTCCAAGGTTTATTGGACTGTTTAAAATTCTTCAGAGGGTTGGGAATTGAACCAAGCTTACAAGCTCGAATTACACGAAGAACTGAATGGAATTCACAGCACTTTTCATGTGTGTTATTTGAGGAAGTTCACAGGAGAAGTTCCATATATAATTCCAATTTATGAATTGAGAATTGATGAAAACAAGAGGTTAACTGAAGAACCAGAGGCAATTGTTGACCGAAAAACTAAGAAACTTCGACGCAAGATGGTCGAATTAGTGTTTGTCCGTTGGAAGCATACGAATGGGTCAAATCTCACCTGGGAAACGGAGAGTGACATGTTGAGTCACTATCCGCATTTGTTTGTTGACTTGTGATTCCGGGGACGGAATCATCCTAAGGGGGGGGGGGAGAGAATTGTAAATCCTACGTTTCCAGGCTAGGCATTATCATTGATGTAATAGTCTAGGTTAACCCTTGTAACTCTTTTTGAAGTATTAATGATGAAATATTTAAGTATTATGTGTTATGTGCTTAATTGTGTGACTTAATTTAATTAAGAATAAAAATAAGCGTCAAAATGAAATGTTATATAAAGCCGATATCTATGGATAATGTTTTAGTGGTTGAAACGAGGTTTCTGAATATATAAAGAATGCCGAAATCCGAGTTATAACGAAGAAGTTATGACCTGTCGAAGTTTCGCGACAGAACCGGCAACGCTGAATGACGTAAAAAGTGAAATTTACGTTAGTGCAATATTTAGCCTTATTGATCTAATTGAATGTTGTAGAGTTCTTTAAACCGAGAGCGTGCATAAAAAGAACGCCTAAATCTGACTTCGTATGAGGAAGTTATGATTTTTCGAAGTTTCGACTTAGCGGTATGCAGCCCGAATACTCGAAATAGAGATCGAGTGATATTTAGCAAAAAAATTCTAAATGAGAATTGAAGATCTCATTAACAGTAATCCAACGATAAAAAGACAGACGAAAACGGAGTTCAGATGAAGGAGTTATGAATTTCGAACAGAGTTTTCCTGTCCCGGCTTACTAAAAATACTATATAAGTAATATACTTATAATATATAAAAAAATCAATTCAAAATTAGCCAATGAAGTCTAAACGAGAGTTGTATAGCATAATCTCACCTTCACGTCGATATAAAGAACGTCGAAAACGGAGTTCGTATGCGAAAGTTATGAATTTCTTAAGACGCCAAAGTTGTGTCAGAGACCACGAAGTGGCAAGCAGTGCCACGACGTGGCAAGTCTTCTGACACCTTCGAGAGTCCCCCAGATGCAAATTGCGATGATGTATGTTGTGACAACCAAGCCCATGACGTGGCAAGGGCCAAATTTGCGCTATAAATAGATTTGAAGGGCCAGCCGTTTAGGGTTGCTATTTTCTCTCCTCTCTCTCCCGTTTTACCTTGATTTACGTGCAAAAAATATCCCGAAGTAAGTCCCGAAGCCCCGAAGATCCCGAGAAGTGCGATTCCTGAACCGAAGCTCTGCCCGCGAGAAGTTCGATTTTTGTGAAGATCTTCCAGATCTACCGAAGAATACTACTTCTACAAACCGTAGTGTTGTCTGATCATCTTCTGATCAAGTGAGTGTGTAGTTATTTTCTTCCAATACAATATTATGAAGTATTTTATATAAAATACGTGCTATGTGTATATATTTTGTTGTTATATGTGTGAATGTATACTCACTCTCTTCTATCTCATAGATCTGATTTATTCTCTATAAAATACGTGTTATGTGTGTGTGCCTCATCTGTTATGTGGAATATGTATTGATTAAAGCATGTTGTACATGTTTTTAAACTATGTATAAAAATGTATATTTTTATCTACTAATATGTTGGGTAGAACATGGGTAAATAGCTAGTGTGTAATAAACAGATGAGAGGCCTCGTTGTTGTTTTGATTCAGTCATCTAGCGGAGTTTAGATGACGACCATGGACTTTTCTAGATAGTCTTGTGGAACACTAGCATGCTCGCCACCTGTAGGTGTTAATGAACTTGGGTGTTCATTCGTTGTACTCCATCCCCCTCATGGTTGCCTTATTTGACTTATATTGTTGAGGAACCCCCGAAGCATGTGTTGTCGCCCCGATGAAATATTCTTAGAGTAGGTCCCTTATGTTAGTTGTCTTAGGGATGTAAAGTGAGAATAACTAGAATGGGTAATTGGGTTATTGTTGGTTGGTGGAATTAAATATAATTATTTATTGTGGGTTGAAAACCCTATATGCTCACTAGGCTCCCAAGCCTGACCCACTCAGTTTCTTTGTATTACAGGTAGTGGCGCTAGAGCATAAGTTGGATGACTTGTCAATTTATTTTTGGATTATAGACCTGTTGTTGTAAATAACTGTTGTAAGGTCTATATTTAAATGTTTATGCTTTTGGTGTGTTTATCGGAACATGACATCCAGAGTATTTTAATATAATGAAAAATACATTTCTTTAAGAAATGCTTTGGTAAATCTTATTTTATCATACTTTGTTTTTGGGAACAAATTCCGCAACTCTTTCAAATCAAAAGGGTTTACTCTGAAATTATTTTAAAAGCATAAATGAAAATCGGTCTTTTCTGGACATGATTTTAGGGATGTCACAGAATGGGTGATCGAAAGTATTTCAGTTATGTTACAGACCTTGTATGTAGTATGGATCTATGAGCAAGCAAGGAGGATACTGCTATGATATAGCAGACAGTGGGATAACGACATGTTCCAAGTGGTATTGGGTGTAGCGGGGTTGATAGACTCAGTAGCAAGCTAGACCTGTGCTGAGAACCATGGGAGGGTATTCCAGTCGAAGGTCGTGGGCTAAAAGATCGTGATGGATATGTTCCTGCTGTGGCAGTGCTTGAGTAGATGCATTGTTGAGGTTGGGCGAGTCCTACTCGGTTATGTCGACTCAAAGAAGTTTGAGGGAGCTGCAAGGTTTGATCCTTTGGTTCCAGGTATGGTTATATGCTTGGGTTATGTAAGTAGTGGCATTCCAATCTAGAGTATTTCATCACAAGGATGACCAAACCCTATGATTGATTGGACCAGGTATGTTTGGTATTCCAGCCCGAGGCTTATTGGGCCAGGTGCGTATGGTTATGAGATTTAGATGGCTAATTCATGGGGGTTGCTAGAAGTTGAAGGATGCATCATCCCGTCGGCGCATTCAGAGAGGGGACATGATGAGTCCCAATATTGCGAGTTACCCAGGTTATCGCCAGTTTGGAAAGGGAAGGTTAGTTTGGCATTGTGAGAGGACCCAGGGAATTATTGTGATATCTGACTTCAGCTAGTCACGAGAGTGTGTTCATGTCAGGAGGGTGGCGGTATCATCGGGTCATACTGGGTTGATGTGTGTTGTCATTAAGTGCAAAAGCCGATGGTCGGCTTAGAATATTGGCAGGATACCACACGAGTATAAGTTGAAAAAAGGGGTACAGTGGTAGGGTCTGGAAGGACCTTAGCTGTTTGGGAAATCAGAGTCTACAGTGCAAGAGGTTTATCCAGAATCGTATACTGCAGTAGGCTTAGAGGACAAAGCCTAATTTAAGTGGGGGAGAGTTGTAACATCCCAAATTTTAGAAGTACGATTGAAGGGTCTAAAGTGTACATTAAGCGAGCAACTCAACGCGTAGGTGCGGTTAATCATCGAGTCGGAGTGGGATTTGGTCGCGAGTTAAGTGGCCAACTCGTCGAGTCGGCAGCTGGACTCGACGAGTTAGTGCTGGGAAGCAAAAACCCTAATCTTAGGGTTTGCACCCTATTTAAAGGACTTAATGTCCTCCCCTCCGCCTCCTTATTGCCCTTGAGAGTCAGTGAACCCTAAAATAGTAAGAGCTTCCATTGTTAAAGAGATTTAATTTTTGGAGGAGGAATATTGAGAAGGGAGCTTGAAGAACAAGAGGCTAGCATCAAGGGTTTGGTGTAGATCCAACATCTACTTCAGTTTGGGCACATGTTGGAGGTAACAAACTATTACCTTGACTCCTTTGCATCTAGATTTATTCTTGAATGAGATTTAGGGCCATTTTGGCATGTTAAGGATCTATTTCGGGTTAGGGGTCTAGATCTGAGGTTGCTACTTTAGATCTAGACTTGTCTTGGTCCAGAAACTCATAAAGTATCAGCCCTTGGTTTTTTGGTGAAGCATATTAGCCTTAAACCTTAGCCATAGGACGATTTGGGCCTATATCTCTTTGTTTTCACGTAAAGTTGGCAACTTTACATAAGAGACATGCCCTAGAAGGATGGATCTACAGTTTGGAGCCCTTGCATGGCTCAAAAAGGGTCTGTATGGATGAAGGACTGAAGAGACTCAACGAGTCGCATGGATGGACTCGGCGAGTCATAACGCAGAACCCCCAACCTCTTATGGCTAGGACTCAAAGCAGTGAGTTGAGTGGTGACTCAGTGAGTTAGACAAGATAGGAATCAGATATTGTTGAACTCAACGATTCATGGGGTGACTCGGTGAATCGAGTCGTGATATGAGAGTTTTCTGAGTTTAAGAACTCGACGAGTCAATGGGTTGACTTGGCGAGTAGCGTCAATCAAGAAGGTTGACTTAAGCCAGGACTTTGGCTTTGACCAATTTGACCTTAAGGGGTATTATGGTAATTTGGATATTTATGTCAATGGATCATTGATGGCTATAGGTGTTGGAGTTGGAGGCAGTGCTTTGGGATTTTTCTTTCGTTGTTCGGTTCGGCAGTTGCAGTTTAGTTATCCTCACTATATCAACAGGGTCTAAGGCACCAAGGTCGACCCTTTATCAGATGGGAATCCGGGTATTTGTTTGATATGTTATTGATTTGCTAGATCTGGATCCTGGTATTTAGGATGGTATTATGTTAGTGACCTGGTTAAATTCAGTATCTTGGTATATAGGGTAATGTTATGTTAGTGACCGGTTAGGTCAATATCCTGGTTAGGATGTTGCTATGATGTATGATCTGATAGAATCGTTTGTTTGGCTGAGGATTGTTATGTGATTAATTGTTTTATGTGCACATGGTTGTTTGACTGGGGTTGGGTTGAGGCGGGTCCTGCTTTGTGCTATAGGCCAACATACCTAGGGCGGACCTGATAAACCGTAGGCCCAGCAAGCGGTCCGGATAGGCTGAAGGCCCCAAGAGGGGCGGTCCAGACGTGCCGAGGCTCGGAGAGTGGACCTGACCGACTGAAGGCCCGGTGCGGGCGGACCAGTCATATTGTAGACTCAGAGAGTGGACCAGGTGGATTGAAGGCTCGGTGCGGGCGGACCGGTTACACTGTAGACTTGATATGCATGGTTGATCTGTATTGCGATATGATATGAGTATGGTTATATGTGGTTGGTATTTTGGGGGTAACTAACTAAGCTTCCGGGCTTACTGTTTCAGTGTTTTGTTTCAGGTACTTTAGGAGATCGTGGCAAGACGAAGGCGTGATCGTACTGCTCCTCATTTTTACACTGATGATTCTGGGATACTCTGATAATAAACAAACTTAAAACCTTTTTGTAATAATTAATGGATTTTGGTTGTTTTTGAAAAGTTTAAATTGGTTGGAAAATTTTGGTTAGAAATATTCAGTCCATATAAGTTTCGATGATTAGATTTTTGAGTTGCTACATAGGAGTTATGATAGATTGCTTAGAAATATTTAGTAACATAGTTTTTATTTGTAATTGTGTTGTATGGACTAGTTTTTATGCGTTTTATAAATAAAATAAAATTTGATTTTTTGTCTTATTTATATATATCCTTGCAATGAATTTTGTGAAAATTGAAGTTTGTATGTTTCTATTGTTAGCAATATTGAAAATGGATGTAATTCTTAGTCATGTTATTTACGGTAGTGTCGAAAATTTACCAAATAAGGAATGATTCTCATCACCCAAGTTTCAATTGGACAGAAACTTGGAATCATGGAACTGGTATTGTATGATGAATGGGAACCTTCGTATTTGGGAAATTAAGACTAATTCCTTGTCCACATAAGTATGTGAGTCAAGTGAAGGACTAGGAGATCTAGTGCACATTGTTGTGCATTGGACAAGTCCACCACAAACAATGATAAGAATATTCATCATGATTTGCTAGAAGTTTAGTTAATATGATTATGCTTACAAGATTAAGTGTAATTCTGAATCGTTGAAAAGGTTTCAATGTAAAGTAGAATGAATAGGAAGAATCAATTAGGCAGAAAGATAAAAGTTTCTCCAATCTAAAAAGAAGGGAGAGTACTTAAGTATCGTGTTTTATGATTAACTTAGTGATTATGAAACCGTGTCACAATTGATCCTCTAATGACACCTTAGTACACTAGTATGGCTAAGAAGAGGAATCAGAAATTGTTGAAATGGTTAAATGAAAAGCTGAATCATACTTCGTTCCAAAATCGAGTCTTAGAAGCGTACTCCAAGATTGTGACTTGAGTGACACATCTTAAGAAGGTTTATAACACACTCATCAAATGTGGAGTAGAAAATGTCTTCTTATTCCTGCACATTTGAAATTGGTAAGTTGAGATGTCTTGGATAAGAAAAAGATTAACTAGGACCAATTATGTGAAGTGTTTGTCTTGATAAGAACCCACACTAACTCTAGAATATTTGTTTGTCAATTAATGTTTCTTGACAAGAGAATCTTGTATGTCAAGAGGTCGGTGAGTAGTTTAATGGTCTTGAATAGCTTCAGGAATTAACCAATAATGAACCTATTGTCTATCACTAGCACGCGCCTTGAGGTTTATAACCTATCGTGTTGACATATTCTTGTTTTTGTGCCATTCCAGTTGATTTGACTATGCATGTGAGTTCTATGAGTTCTAATTTGAATGCATAAAGACAAAGCACCTTAATCAATGAAAGTTCATTGATCTGTATGGGTGAGTTGCTCAACTACTTAGAAGACATGGTAGGACCTTGTGCTACTAGATGGCAAGAAATAAAGATCAAACAAGTTCAGTCCATATAAGTTTGGAGTTGTCACAAACCTTGTCTTGTGATAATGGTTGCGACAAATTCACATGAATAGGAACGCATACACCATAAAATCTAAGTGATAAGGTTTCTCTCTGCTTCATGAAAATGATTGTGAGGAAACGCTTTCACTAGGAACATTTTAAAGAGATAACAATTGTGATATTTGAATTCTCAAATTCGATTATGATTACGACATCCCTCTTCATAGTTCGAATTGTGAGATTTGGCAATTAGTTCTAACATTTGGAGCTTATTGATATAAGTTCTGAAATAGTTTAGACACACATATGAGCTTTCTATAATAAAAGGTGTATGAGCTTAGATAAAGTCTTATTGAAGCATTATGTATCAGAAGTATGAACTTTGGTAATGAAAGTCAATAAGTATTGATTTCTAGAAGTTCAGTTGATTTCTGAATACATGTGAAAGCTAGTGGGAGCATAAATGTTATGTTGATAAAGATATAATTATCATGTTAATGGGAGCATTATTATTATGTTGCATGTTAGCAATATTAATTATAGAAAACAAAAGTTTCAATTTGCAAAGTTGTAGAGGTTGAAAAGTTGTTTTGTTATAATTAAAGGAGAGGAACTTATACTTCATTTCAAAGGACATATATGAATGTTATGTTTAAAGGTTATAACATAAGGAAATTATAGCAGGAGACTAGTAAAGTATCATGTATTATGTAAGACATTATGAATCGTATCCCATACGCTTCAGGTATAGGATCGATTGCATATGTTGTAATATTCGACCGTTCTGATTTTCCAAATGTCTGGGGCATTATGAGGGAAAAAGGACCAAAACCGGATATGGCTAAAGTAGTTAAACAACTGTCAAGGACAATCTAAGGTTCGCCAAGGATAGGTCACTTGTGGGAAATTGGAAGTATAGTAATGGATGGACCATATTGACATTATTATGAATAAATAGTATTCTATTTAAAATGTGTTGTCATATGGAAAATATGAAAATGTTTCCATAATGGGAGTTGGATATTAAGAATATATGTAGATTAGAAACTTTTATGCAAGAAGGATGTTCAAACGAATGTACTTTGGATTTAAGACTTCATGTCTATGAAGTTGTCTTGTAACAATCTCCAATAGAGCGCTTTGTAATATCATTGACAAAGTCTTTGTGACTTTGGTGCCCTGTCATTACAAAAGGATCATTACGTAATCTAACATGTTCTAATAGTGGCAAGAATTTTGTATTCTTATACTTGTGATAAGGATTAGGAATTGTGAAATGCGCATCAGTGGAAATGTGTTCAATTGATCTATTTCATAAAGTAAGGACCATAGGTAAACATAATGTGCATACTTGGAGCATGGGATGACTATTGTTTCATTTCAAGTATTAATTTGATTACTCGAAACATTATACAATGAATAATGTGTAATAAATGTGGTAATTAAATAGAAGGTGTTTTATTTATACTCAAAGTGTTGAGGCCATATTGGATTCGATTATTCTTGCGTTTCAATTCACATGTTTTGATTTCCCAAATAATAAGATTATTCAAACATCCACAGTCGATCATACGTTGGAAGTAGGTAATGAGGTAAGACTGTCATGAATCCGACTATAGATTGTCTGAAGCGTTTATACATTGAAAAAGTTTGTTGTATGGTTCATGAGTGTTCCTGAAATAATATTTGAATGTTGGATTAAACTCACGTTGTCACACCCTCGAACCGGACGGCGGAAACGTCCGAGGGCTTGCGTGACTAACAATTGAATACCATAACAATGAATATACATGAAACAAACACATACATCACCAACATTACATAGTATAACTTACATAGTTCACATCAAGTACATTGAACAAATATTACATATTTAAAAGTATATTGTTTGAAGGTTACAAAGCATGAAGTCATAATCACACATGATAATCATCTTCTGCTTATCTGTTACCTGAGAATACAAGTTATTTTAAAAATGGTCAACATATGGAATGTTGGTGAATTCATAAGCATGTTTGATATAAAACATTTCATGTTGTTGGTAAAACCTAGAAAATCCGATATTTTTTGTAAGTAAAATTGTTTGCAACACAATGTGGTGATCCAATAGTGTATAGATATGTATAATTTCAGAACTAGTATATATAGCTTATTAACATTAGTATTTCTCATATAGCAGTTGAAGTATGATATAGAAGTGATGTTGAGTCCCAGAAAATCCAATATTTTCTGATATAAAACAGTGTGATAGTTTTGTGAATTCGTATAAATCTCATAGTACGACCATATGTATGGAGTCAATTTTCCTAATTAATAGTGAAATGGTAATGGATCTCTATGTGATATGTTATAACCATGCATGATAATGACTATTTTGACTGACTTGGCATTTTTACAAACGCTGGTTTTGATCAAGATTTTGTTACCCTAGACTGGCCGAGTCTAACTGTAGCGAACAACTCAGGTGTGGGGGAGTCACCCTGTATAGATCTATCCTAATTATTACCCCGAGAAATTGAATAGTATTGATTACAATCCCTTTATTGTTTACATGAGTATGAGTAAAGCCCAAACAACACGAATAAGAACAACTGTGGTCCATTAATCATGTATGTTAATTTAGGTTATCGAGCACATGAGTAAGTTGGACCATACTAGCAATGCAGATGGGCCACTAAGGCCTAATAGCATACAAAGGTATTGAGGGTCCATTAAGCATGTAATTGGGTCACCAGAAGGCCAATCAACATGTATTATTATTATTGTTGGACCTAATAATTATGTTAATAGGTCACGAAGGCCCATTATGCATAATTTACAAATATTAAGTGCAATAAATTTAGTGTTTAACCGTTTTGTATAGTATAAAAATCGGAATTTTTGTTTAAACGAATTGTTCAATCGTAAAGTCCTAGAAATAATTGTTTGGCCAATTCAGTCCCTTTTATAATAAAATGACAATTTTTGTCCCTTTTTATGAAAAATGACATTTTAGTCCCAAACACTTATCCAAATAGTATTTTCAGCCCAAAATAAGGTTTTGGACAGTTTCAGTCCTTTAATCAAAAAGATTTACAATTGTAGTCCATATTTTTGAAATTTTACAATTTAAATCCAAAAATCCAAAAACTTTACATTTTTAGTCCTTTCTTGTAATAATTACATTTTCAGCTCCTAAAACTTGTTATTTATGTTTTTAAAACTCATATTTTGATAAATGTACAATTTTTGTCCTTAAAATCACATTTTTTTTCAATTATGGGCCTAAAAACCAAAACGCCCAAATTTTAGCCCATTAAGCTAAAATTTACGTTTTTAGTCCTTTAAAAGTCATGATTTTTATAAAAACTCATATTTTAACTAATTTGACCTTTTTAACCTTCATAAAACCGAAAATGGTATCATTTTACCCATCTTTTGCTTATTTGTCAAAAATGGCCCATAAACAAGATTTGTGTTTTGTTTTGCTCATTTCAAACTTGCATAGCACTTTTGTCTTGACATTAATATGTATAAGTTGTCTTAGATCAAATATTTTTCCCATTATAGTTAGAAATCTCGAATAGATCATATTATAGCACATAATCATCACATAAAACATAAGAAATCACACATATTATACAAATATACATAGATCTACACATTTCACTTGTATTCTCCCCCATAAACATGTAAAACCGAAAATAGAGGGGTATGAACTCACCTTTGCTTGTTGTTTTCGGTTTTGAAGAAAGAAATGGAAGAGTTTGATCCTAGCAAGCCTTCTTGGATGGATCTTGAACTTAGAGGTTTCTAGGAGTATGATCATGAGTTTGTGTGAGTTTAGAATAGATTCTTGATGAAATAAAGAGACTAGATTATGGATCCAAGCATCAACTTACCTAGGATGAGGATTCTTGTGGAAAATCCTTCTTGAAATGCTCAAGATCTTAGAAATTTTGATGAAGAAATGAGAGGTTTTATTGAGAGAATAGTGAGTGTTTGAAAAATGAATTTGGTGTGGGTGTTGGGTGCTCTCAGCCGAGAGTAGTAGAAGAAGAATAGGGCAAGTGAGAGATGAGGTGACATGCATGGGAGTATGAGATTTGTGCATGGGTATCCAAAGGATAAAGATGAGGTGTCTTGCCCTTATAATTCTACATTTCTTTCCTTTTTGTATAATTCCATGGGCCAACATTTGGTGTAAAGAAGAGAGAAAGGAGTCATTTTGGGACCATGCTCGAATTTATGAGGCTCAAATAAAATTTTCGGCCCATTGGGCCTCTAGGGTGCCTCACGGCCCAATTGTATAAAAGAAATGGGTTTTGTGGTCCATTGAAACTAATCATGCTAGTTATGGCCAAATAAGGCCCATTAGGGTGGTTTTATTTCATTTTATACCCATTATGGCCCAAAATGTTAATTTCCATGCTAGTGGATCCATTTAGAAATTTTAAGCCCAAAATAATCAAATTATAAGCTTATTGGCCCATTAGGCCCAATAAGGGTTTCCTAGTCCAAAATGGACTTAGACAACAATCCTTAGGGTTTTCAAAACCCTAAATTGACTTTTATAATGTACTGTATAAATTTTGGGCTTTATGATTGGATCTTGGTGAAAGTTTGTTATTGTTAAATAACATAGTGGATTATCAAGTTCAAAGCTTACAACTGATGTCATTGATATTGTTTACAAAGGCATAGAATTTCCTAGCAAATTTGCTAGTTGTTACACACATTCACATGAATCACTTCATGGATATTATCACGAGTGGTTGTGAGATGATAATATCTTATATTCTTGAAACGGAGACATATAGTTGCAGTTTACGAGTTGGTTGCACATTTATAATATGTAAACGCATTGGTAACTTGATGTTATAAAACATATTATTTTGTGTGATTTGATGAATAAATAGAGCAAGCATATGAATCGAAGTTTATCCGTTCCTTTTACCTAATGTGAGATAAAAGCGATATATGTGGGCCCCTCAATGATTTAGTGATGACACCCTAAGCATTTGGCCAAGCCTGGACTAAGTTGATGTGTTCAGTTGTAGTATGTTGTCAGTCATCATAAATCGGAAATCAAGAAACAACACATGAATAGGGAGAATGATTATAATCTATGTCTCAGTTCATACAATATCTACAATGGAGGAATATATGATCTCTTATCTAAAGGACGCACTGCTGATAAGATCAGAGTTCGACAGCGGTTTTTGAAAGCTACGATTGCTAATCAGATTCTGAAGTCATACTTGCAATAATAGACATTAGACTTATCCAAGTGGGAGACTGTTGGATTAGGTGGTATGTGCTTGATTTGATTATGAACATGGTCCTTTTGGGTTGCCTTTACTATAGCAACTAATAGGATGAATTATGGAGAAAGATCATTAATTATGATCTATTGATATATTATAAGAATAATATATTAATTGAGAAATCATATTATTTAATTAGTATTGATCAAAAAATTAATTTGGTGATCAAAAGAGACTTATTAAATTAGCGGGGACTAATTATGTAAATCAGTAATATTTATAGTTTCGGCTCATGGACCTTATTGGTATAAGCTAGATGAAATCGATATGAGAGTCCATAAAGATTTCGTTCAAGGCTTGTCCAATAGGAGTCTAAATGTTGCTTAGGGCCTAAGCAAGGGAATTAGGGTTTCCAGGTTAAGATTGCGTTCAAGGCTTGTCCAATAGGAGTCTAAATATTGCTTAGGGCCTAGGCAAGGGAATTAGGGTTTCCAAGTTGCTAACCATAGAAGCCTCAACTATAAAAGGAACCCTAAAGACTCCTCAAATCGTCCCTATGAGTTCTAAGAGAACCCTAGACGTTTGAAGCCTCCTCCTTTCTCTCTTGTTCTTCCTTGTTGCTAGTGGTGCTTGTGAGTTATGACTCCATTAGAGGTGCAACACTTGGGGCATTAAGCTTTTAAAGGTTAAAGAATTCATGTTATTACAATATAACAAGTGAGGTAAAGTTTCTAACCCTAATCATATGTGATTTTCGATATATATATGTATGCTAGTTATAGGGTTATTGCTTTGGTATTCATAGTTGTATGTTCATATTAGAAAAACTTAGATCTAAAACAATTAGGGTTGCATATACACCATAAGAATGATGTTATGTTCAAAACCCAACAGGTTCATCCAACATGCACTAAGTCCATAGCTACCGATATTACCTGTTAGGCACTAAGTCCATAGCTACCAATATCCATTTATAGAGCACTAAATCCATAGCTGCCAACGCTCATTTGTAAGACACTAAGTCCATAGCTGCCAATGTTCATTTGTAAAGCACTAAGTCTATAGCTGCCGGGGTTTATCTATTTGACATTAAGTCCATAGCTCCCAATGTTCATCGATATCATCTTTCATCTCTCATCATTCATCTACCAATCTTTACCCAATATTTTTATAGGTATAAAATACATATACAATTTAAATCAAATAAAACTTGTATATTTTGTTCATCCAGCATAGATATCAACAACACAGATAATATGCACACATAACATGTAATTTATATTAAATACTTCATATCTATGTATAAGATGAAAGTAACTATGCACTCACTAGTTAAGGTGAGGATTACAAACTCGAGCAACGCTTCGCTTCTAACGATTATATTTTCATTCGAGGAAACCTAGTATTATTACCACTAGATTTTAGTCTAATATTTATAGCGACTATTTATGAGCGATATTGTTTTATAAGTGTTAAACAATACTTTTCAACCACTATGTACAGACACGCTCTAGACATGAAACACCGGAGGGCAGGACCATTTTGGCATTATAGTACTTCTGAAATCCAACAACCCTATGCTGCCCTTTAAACCAGATTCTCGGTACCGCGAGTAGTTAAAAGATATTATAATAACACTTTATATTATATTATATTATATTATATTATATTATATATATATATATATATATATATATATATATATATATATATATATATATATATATATATTGTTTATAAGTTCATAATAACGATAATGAATTTAAACATAAGTTATACTTAGATTAGGGTAAGCATAACTCATTTATGGAGAGGTTTGCTAGAAATCGGGCTATGCGGGGGCAGAACTTTACAAACCGAAAAGCTCTTCTTTTTGGATCCTTCTCGCACTCCAGGCTTTCCTCTAGCACTTAGGAGTTACTAGGGCTTTAGGAGGGTTTTATAAAGAGGTTGGAGAGAGAAAGGGTTGTGGTGTGAAAGAAATGAGTGAACCTCGCATCCTTTATATAGGCCTCAACTGTTCATTACGTTGGGCGTACTCCTCGGAGTACGATGTGTGTACTCACTATGCCATGCGTATGAGGCGATGCTCCACATATGAGCGGCTATGTGGCGAGCTTCAGATGGGGCGGCATAGTCGTTTCGGAGCCTAGTATATGAGACTGGGGGCGTACTTATCTTCCATGCGGCGCGTAGTGACCCTCGCAAGAGCCTCATCAAACTTCTAAATTCCATAACTTTCACATACGAGCTCCATTTTCGACGTTCTTTATACCATGCATAGGTGAAGACGTACTCTACAACTTTCGTTTAGACTCTATCGACTAAATCTGACTTTATTTTTAAAGTTGTATTTTAACAAGCCTGGACAGGTAAAGTCCGTTAAAAATTCATAACTTGTCATCCGACATCCGTTTTCATCTGTCTTTATATTGTTGAGCTCCTATTAAAAATATCTCTGATTCTCGTTTAGGTTCTGTCAGCTAAAAATCGGTTGATCCAAAATTCAAATTACGGGTTGTGTACTGCTATGTGAGGTCTTAGAAAAATCATAACTTCATCATACGAAGTCAGATTTGGACGTTCTTTTTATACACGCCATCGTTTTAACATATAATACGACTTTTGTTTAGATTGCTAATGCTAAAAAGTACTTTATCGTAAACTCACTTTTTACGTCACACAGCGTCGTGCCGGTTTTGTCGCAAAACTTCGACAGGTCATAACTTCTTCATTATAACTCGGATTTTATCATTCTTTGTATGTACAGAATCATTGTGACATATACTATAGCTTAGTTAAGATTATTTATTCTAAATAATCTTCTATCAAAAATCCATTCTTAACATTTATTATCTCTAAATTGACTAGCCAGAATCTATGGGCATTACAATTATCTCCCCCTTATGATGATTACGCCCAGGAATCATCAAAAAACAGGGCTTGTATAATGACTCCGCACATTATCTTTTCATCCTAATTAATAACAGTAACTCTTATGTCTTCTCAAATGAGTATCTAACTTTTGGACTTCTTGATTGCTGATGGTGCTCGATCTTGCACCTGCTCTTCACACCATGTTGTCTTTCAATCGTAACCTTCAAGTTTCAAACTCAATCCTTATTGGAGACTCCCTCTCCTTATTAAATTAAGATAAGTTATTTACTCCGATTATCGTAATAGACCAATGGGTCACGTTATATTGACCTCTCATCGTATGATGCAACACTTAGACTTATGTCTTTTAGAGTTAAATTCCAGAATTAAAGACAACTTCCTTCATGTTCTAATGCGATATAATCACATTCTAGCATGTAGCACTTTTAGCTACAAGCTTTTTACTTAAACGGCGATCATGATACTTCTATTGATTGCTTTGATTATCAATCTTCTGGCTTAAGTCAGATGCTACATAAGGATTGGTTCTTTTAACCACGTAGAATACATATCTTAGTCGGACTCGATATGATATGACCACTAGGGTCAAAATAATAATTATCTTCTTAGTCATTACCGAAATTATGGTAATGACAATCATGAACAAAACGAAGTCAGTTACTAGCGCCTTGGTAACCTTGTGTCTTTCCCTAATCTAAGTGTGAGTCATGTACTTCCGGTAGTATAGGCCTCTACTACCTTTCACACCTACTCATACTCGTCTCAAGTATCATCTTGTAGTTCTCCAAGTCACCATACAAGAATTTCACATAGCAACTTAACACACCAGATAACAAAACCAAGGTTTATATTATCTCTTGAAACGATTACATAGATGTTCAAGTTCACCCTACAATAGGCCTCTTATAATAGGATATATCATATGATACTATCTATATGGCTACTTCATATCTTGATCTTTGGATATATAGATCCTCACTCCCGATCTCTTACATTGTCACCTGCTTCGTCGAGGATCATCTTGAATGCTCTCGCCTTTGGCTTCGACGGCGCATTTTGCCTTGCAGATTCATTTTTTTGGGCAATCTCTTGACATGTGCCCCTTGTCTCTACATCCGTAGCATACCTTATCATTAAGCGTACAATCTCTGGAATAGTGATTGTGCACAAAGTAGTTGCCATTTTGACCGGTAGGCCAAAGTCCATTGGCAATCCGTTAGCAAATTTTTTTTTTATCTTGGAGAGTTCAGTAGGCACCAAGTAGGAGAATAACTTAATCCTCTCGGTGAATGCAGTGGCGTATTCATCAACACTAATCTTCCCTTTCTTCAGGTTCTGAAACTCGTTGTTTAGGTTTATTAGATCTATCTCTGAGCAGTATTGCATTTTAAACTGCTCCATGAATGCTTCCCAAGACATCTAAATGGCTTCTCCTCATGGCATTGTATCCGCTAACAACTTCCACTAACTTAAAACTTCGGTCTTTGGTTGTCTGACTGCAAAGACAGTCTTTTGCTTATCCCTGCAATTGCAACTTTCAAATACCATTTCCATCTCGGAGATCTAGACCATTTTATTCACTGGCTTTGGGCTTCCAAAAAGACTTGTTGGTCTGGCACCCAAGGAGTTCTTATACATGCGCGCATCCCTGTTAAGCCTTCTATCCGGGTCGTTCCTCCTGACCACTTGGGGTCCAATTTGACTCACAGTACGACTGTTAATTCCTTCATTTGACAGTTTTTCATTTAGTTTGGGTTGAACAATAGGCAGAGTAAGTTCATCCCTATTAAGAAACATTTGTCTCATCTCCTCCCTTTGTTCAACCATCATAGCCCGAATCATTGCTTGGACTCCTGCCATCGTGATTGGATCAGGTGTAGCTGCTACCTTTGGTACACGCTCAATCATAGGTCGCTGATTAGCATTAGCATTTCCAAATCTGCTTCGAGTTCTTACCATGTCAATCTATACACAAAATCAGACGTTTGGTATGTACAACGATGAGAGTTAAGATAGGGAAAGCTTTATTTACGATTGACGTATAAATCTCCTTATCACTTCGAAAAGTTATATGTCAGTTCTAATACCGGAATTAAACGTTTAGAAATCTGAACACATAAAGTTTCCAAATCCGATCGATAATAGACCATAGATTCGATCAAACGATAGCATCATAAAGCATATATGACATCTTATAGCATAAATCATTTAGCACATAAAAGCATTTTAGGCATCTTCCTTAAATAAGCTAGTGCTTGTGTCTATTCAGGAGTACTTCCTAAAATATATTAGACACACTCCTCACGATTCATCGCTTAGCATTCTAAGTTTAAGTCTAGAAATAAATTCTTATTCCTAGTTCACTTAAAATAATCCTATGATACCAACTGTGACATCCATAAATTCACAGTCATTTAAAAAAATTATTTATGCTTATTTGAAAATTAGAGTATCATTTTTAAAGAAAAGTATTGCGGAATCTGTTCTCAGAAAAACATGATAAATATATTATCAAAGCATTTCCAAAAAAAATGTATTTTGTTTATATTAAAACTTTCGGATGTCATCGTTAATACAAAAACATAAGCATAAACAGACCTTACATTCATTTACACTAGTGATTTACATCTTCTTTAATCTCTCAGTGTAATGTAGCTTCGTATCGACAGCTGTGATACAAATAAACTGAATGGGTCAGATTGGGAAACCTGATGAGTACATAGGGTTTTCAACCCACAATAATATAATTATTATGTTTAATCATCAAACAATTAACCCAATTACTCATCCCCGTTATCTTATTTATTCTCAAGCATCTTCCCTAAGAATCATCTAATCCTCAATATTTATTCCTGAGGATTGTCCTAAGGAATAGGCATGAAGTCCATCACTGCTAGGGTTCATCCAACATGCACTAAGTCCATAGTTGTTGATGCTACCGGTTAGGCATTAAGTCCATAGCAGCCAATATCCATTTATAGGGCACTAAATCCATAGCTGCCAACGTTCATTTGTAGGGCACTAAGTCCATAGCTTTCAATATTCATCTATATCATCTTTCATCTCTCATAATTCATCTACCCATCTTTACCTAATATTTTTATAGGTATAAAATACATATGCTGTTTAAATCAAATAAAATATGTATATTTTGTTCATCCAACATAGATATCAACAACACATATAACATGCACACATAACACATAATTTATATTAAATGCTTCATATCCATGTGTAAGATAAAAGTAATTATGCACTTACTTGTTAAAGTGATAATTTCAAACTCGGGCAGCGATGCGCTTCTAACGATTTTATTTTCCTTCGACAAAACCTAATATTATTACCACTAGATTTTAGTCTAATATTTATAGAGACTATTTACGAGTGATATTGTTTTATAAGTGTAAAAAATACTTTTCAACCACTATGTACATGCAAGGGCCAGACATGAAACACCGGATGACATGACCATTTTGACATTATAGCACTTCTGAAATCCAACAACCCTATGCGACCCTTCAAACCATATTCCCCGTAGCACGAGTAGTTAAAAGATACTATAATAACACTTTATATAATATATATTGTTTATAATTTCATAATAACGATAATAAATTGAAACATAATTTATACTTAGAGTAAGGTAAGCATAACTCACTTACAAAGGGGTTTGCGAGAAACCGGGCTCTGTGGGGGAAGAACTTTCCGAGTCGAAAAGCTCTTCTTTTCGGAGCCTTCTGGTGCTCCGGGGCTTTCCTCTAGCACTTAGGAGTTACTAGGGCTTTGGTAGGGTTTTATAGAGAGGTTAGAGAGAAGGGTTGTGGTGTGAAAGAACTGAGTAAACCTCACATCCTTTATATAAGTTTCAGTTGCGCATTACGCTGAGTGTACTCTTCGGAGTACATTGTATGGACTCATTACGACTTGTGTAGGATGTGACACTCCATGTACGAGGGGACATGTGGCGAGCTTCGGATGGGACGACGTGGTCGTTTCGGAGCCTAGTATATGAGACCGTGGGGCGTACTGACCCTCGCAACAGCCTCATCAAACTTCTAAATTCTGTAATTTTCGTATATGAGCTCCGTTTTTTACGTTCTTTATATTAACGCGTAGGTGGAGACATACTATACAACTTTTATTTAGACTCCATCGACTAATTTTGAATTCATCTTTAAAGTTATATTTTAACAGGCCTATACAGGTAAAGTCCGTTAAAAATTCATAACTTTATCATCTGACGTCTGTTTTCGTCTGTCTTTTTATCATTGACCTCCTATTAACAAGATCTTCGATTATCGTTTAGGTTGTGTCGGATAAAAATCGGTTGATCCAAAATTTGAATTCCGGGTTGTGTACTGCTATGCGAAATCTTAGAAAAATCATAACTTCCTCATACGAAGTCAGATTTGGACGTTCTTTTTATGCATGATCTCGGTTTAACGTATAATACAACTTTCATTTAGATTTCTAAGGCTAAAAAGTACTTTATCATAAACTCACTTTTTACGTCACACAACGTCGTGCCGATTTTGTCGCGAAACTTCGACAGTTCGTAACTTCTTCGTTATAACTCGGATTTAATGTTCTTTATATGTACAGAATCTTTGTGACATATACTATAACTTAGTAAAGATTGTTGATTCTAAATTATCTCTAAATTGACTAGCCCGAATCTGTAGGTATTACAAAGTGCCCTTGAACCTCGAGTATCCTGAAACCAAAATACTGATAGGATCCTCACTGCTAGAACGAATCAAACAATAACTAATAAAGTTCCTGAAATATAGATGTAAAACATTCATCTAGAAGCATGAGGATATGACAGGTATAGAAAAAAAATCATAATTCATAAACTTAACATTGATCATTCTTTCAGACTAATACACCAAAAGAGTAGAAAGTTTGCCCCTGAAAGAAACCAGATCATCCAAGAAGAAGTAGAAAAACTCCTCAAAACAGGGATGATCAAGGAAGTACAGTTCCCAAGATGGCCAGCCAACGTGGTCGTCGTGTAGAAGAAGAACCACAAATGGAGAATATGTGTGGACTATATGGATCTCAATAAGGCTTGCCCTAAAATGTAAAGTGACTCCATTCCTGCTTTGTTTGATATCTTTCTTATCTTTCTTGATCTGATCAAACATGTGAATGTATTACAAACCCCTACATTGTTTTGTGTCTAACTTTTACTATAGTAAACATATAGTAATATACTTTTCCTACTTTTTATCAGTGTCATTTTATAGCAACCTACTTTCCATTTACACCATCTTATGGTTACTATGCCTTTAAATAGCTACTAGGTTGCTTTTAAGATGTTATAATTAAAAAAAATATTTGTAGCATGTTAGGTTACCTTTTTTGGTTTTTGTGATGAAATTTTGTAAAACAAAACAGTGGTTAAGCTAAAATACAATGATATAATAAAACAAGAAATTTGTTTAATACGTCATGGGGATTGGATAATTATAATAAGGGTTAGATGTGTTTAAAAACATTTACATTATATAGATTTTTTTGTTTTTTTATTTGCTAAGTAATATTTTCTTTTTATTTTTTTAAAACATATTTCATACTTATTGTTACATATTTAATGTATTTTATTTTATTGTTAGATGCTATTTAGTTTTAAAATATTCTATATGCTTAAAAACAAAAGAAAAAAAAATTATAAGAGGGTATACAACATATTTCACAAAAAAACATATTTATTAATTAAAAAATAAAGTTTAGAGTTGATAAATATTTAATTAATATTTAGGAAGTTATGGATATTTTAAAAATAACGTTTGAAAAAAAAATAATATAAACAAATTTAAAAAATAAAATTGCTATTAGAAGTGAAGAAAATGTCAAATATATACAAAAATAAAGAAGTTGTCTAAATGTAATCAAAACAACAAAGATGATTACTTTGATAAATCATTTTCCCTTATAATTATAAGGTATGTTTTTTCTTTGTAGTATTATAATTTATTTCGTTTATAATACTGATGAAATATGAAGTTTTATATATTTTCAAATTTATAATATTTTAATATATTATATATCGTTTTCATTTAAACCCGATATTAATATTGAGAGTATACTTCCATTTAATTCGTTTGTTGTTTCAAAAAAAAAGAAAAAAATTAAATCCGATATTACAAATATATTATGATTTCAGAACTAAAAACATTTTTATAATCCTTTATAGGATTTCAGCTGCATATGTAATCCCTAATTTGTCTATAATTAACATTTTAACATGTTGCTGTCTTAAAAAAATGGTCTGTCGATATTAGTTACAAATAACATAAAGTATGTTTAAACCATATTAATAAGTTTAAGATTTACTAGTATGTTGCTTTTATAAGTTGTAATTAAGAAAATATTAATTTTGGAAAGCTTTTATAATATTTGACCGTTAGAAGTCGAAAGGGTTGGCTTCGTATTCCCGCAATATACACGTTCTTCAGATATCCCGCTCTCAACCGATACCCAAAAAAGCCCCCGAAAATCGATGGCGATATCTGCAACTCCTCCGCTCCCAGGAGACCAAAGCATCACCTTCCTTCGCCAGAGATCTAAGAAACCTTTGGAATTCGAAGGAACTGGGTTTTAGTCGACCGTTATATATGCGTTATTCAGTCATTCCGCTCTCTACAAACCCAAACTCACCCAGACCCATAGCGATCTATGTAACTACACTGCCGGAGACGTAAACACCCACGACCTTCACAGGAGACTCACATTCATATCTCTAGTCCAATGAATTATCGAGATCGTTGTAAGTTTTTCTAGGGTTTTCTGTGATTAAGATATTGTAATTCCTTTTAAATATAAAATTGTTGTAAGTTTTTCTAGGGTTTTCTGTGATCATCTGCCTTCCTTCGTCAGGTCTATCTCTTGTCAATTTCACAATCTGAATATGCATCTATATGTGTGTGCGTATGTTTATAGTATATGTTAGGCGTAATACGAGATTGTTGATGAATTCGTTTCGTTTGTAGCCGACCAGAACGATGCGTTCTTATTACTCTTCGAATTCGCTGATAACGCAATCTCTAAATTTTAATTTCAAAATTGATTGATGTTGCTGTCGTTTCGCATCCTTGATTTGAGGGCTATTTTAGATGATTCGCCCTGCTCTTTAATTCTAAAACATAAGCAAATGATTCAAAACTTTCATGTACTGTACTCCTTCCATTCGGATAATATGATTCCACATTTCATTTGTGTTGAACGTATCGTCTGTTAGGCGTAATACCAGATTTTAAATTTGTAATCGAGTTATTTTGCTTGTAGCTGATTGAAATGAGGATTAATTGTTGTTATTGTTCAAATTCGATGATACTGATATATGATTAATTCGTGCCTTGTTGATATATGTTTGTAATGATTGATCTAAATCAAATTAAGTTTGATAGAGATTTCATGAAAGCCTTGCTGTGTTAATTTTGTTCTCAATTTCAATTGTGTGTCTTTATCATCTGTTCTCTTGCAACCATTACAACAACTAGTCCGTTCTTTAAAACACTAAAACTAGCTGTTTGAATTTGCACACACATACAACATAATATGCACAGCTAAGTTTGAGTAATACTAACTAAAGCTGTAGATATGGTGGTGCTCAAGAAACATGGTGTCTCTCAATGCTATCAACAAGGCTCTGTATCCATGTTGGGTAATAAAAGCAGACCTCAGCCTTCACTAAATCAAAGTCTACTCTTAAGGCATAAGAAGTGCCCTGTTCAGGTCCAATATCATTTTTTCTTACCTTTTCCATTGTATTTGTCTGCTATTTATCTCATAGATTAATTATCTATTTCCAGGTGTTATGCAGCCAGAAGAAAGACATCCCTATAGTAGAGGCTCGGTGTGTCATCTTTAAAAGTAGTTATTGTTTTCAGGTGTTATGCATTTTAGTATTTTTGAAAGTCTGGTTTTAGAAGAGTCTCCATTCCATTTCTCCAGGACCATGGATAAAAAATATGATACTTTAGCTGAACGTGTGGTCCCAACTGCAGCTTCAGGAACAAATACCAGTGCAATGTAAGTTTTAGTATTAAAATGTTAATGGCATTTTTATCTATAAGTTTCAAATATAATATGCATGTGGTTGATGTAAAGATTATGTGGTTATGTTTATGGGCCTCCAGGGGCTGGAAAAACCATTAATAAATAAACATTTTAATAAATTGAAGCTTTTATATTCCAAAAAATAACTAAACATATTATTAAGTTTAAGATTTAATATGTTACTTTTATAAGTTGTAATTAAGAAAATGTTAATTATGGAAAGCTTTTATAATATTTGACCGTTAGAAGTCGAAAGGGTTGGCTTCGTATTCCCGCAATATATACGTTCTTCAGATATCCCGCTCTCAACCGATACCCAAAAAAGCCCCCGAAAATCGATGGCGATATCTGCAACTCCTCCGCTCCCAGGAGACCAAAGCATCACCTTCCTTCGCCGGAGATCTAAGAAACCTTTGGAATTCGAAGGAACTGGTTTTTAGTTGAGTGTTATATATACGTTTTACACTGCCGGAGACGTAAACACCCACAACTTTCAAATGAGACTCTCATTCATCTCTCCAGTCCAAGAAAGTATCAAGATTGTTGTAAGTTTTTCTAGGGTTTTTTTTTTTTTTTTTATTAAGATATTGTAATTTCCTTTTAAATATAAGATTGTTGTTTGCATAAGAAAGGGCTCAGGATATATCCTAATAATAATTTTTTTGAAGCGTAAAATTAATCTATGTGTGAAATTCGGTATGTATTTGTTATTGATAAATGTTTCATGTTATCTTATATAGGATGGATAAGAAACTTACATTGGACTCGTGGATTAATTTTGCACTTGATCAGTTTTGACTGAATAACCTTAATCAGAACAACTGAACAAGGCTTAATTCGGTAAGGTTGTTTCTTTTTTACTTAATGCAAAAAGAGAGCGAAATGGCAAGTGGGATTGTTATTTTTGTTATTTTTCTCCCTAATTCAACAAAAGTTATAAATTATTTAATTAAATAGTGTTTTTGTTTGTTAGGAATAAGCTACTGTGATTTGTGAAGAAGAATGATTGTTAGAAGGTGCTTTTTCAGGATAGTTGATAAGTTGATTAATAAAGGGTCATATTTAAATTTCTCACTAATGTCTTTGATCTTCTTTCAAAATATGGTGCCACTCATGCTGTTTTCAATGATGATATATTTTTAACCTCATCAAGTGGAATTTATAGGGATTAGAACTGTATTCTACTCTCACCACCAATGTGGGTAAGTTGCTCTGTTTTTTACTCTTAATAGCAATGTACTTTACATATTACAAGTTAAAGTAAATTTTTTTAAAAAATTAAGAAATAAAAATCAAAGTAAGATGCTATAATAGACAATAAAATGAATGTATATTGCTATTTCATGCATAAAACCCATGATTGGGCTAAATGCAAGAAAAACAATGATCCTCCAAATAACCTACGAAAAACAAGAAGTTTTCCTTTAATTTAATTATCCTCCAAATAACCTTTTTTTTTTTTTTTTAATATTTTTTTTATTGAAATAGGACATGGAATTGAAGATGCTGGACAGTAGGCAGATTTTGACCCACATATATAGTTTTCAATTTTGGTCCTTTTTTGAGGTTTGTAATGTTTTTGATCCTTTTTCTAAAGTAAAATGACAATTTTTCGGACGAAAATTGCAAAAATCAGCTATATTTGGTGACCAAAAATAGCCACTTTACTTGGAACAGGGACCATAAATGTTACAAGAACCTCAAATAAGGACCCCAATTCATAAATTAGCTATAATCAGGGACCAGAAAAGTTGTATTTTACTCTTGTTTCTAAGTTTGTGTGCTTCTGACAATTTCTGTCTTTTTTTTATCAGATAAAAATGTGATTTGTGCATACAGAAACGCTCTTTCTGTTTTTAAAGGAACAACATGGTTTCATATTCAGGATCATGTCCATTTACATATAGGAATCAGGGCAGTAAGTTTGTCCTAAATGAATTAGTTATTAAAGCTTGTTATAATATGCTGAATTGGCTGAAATTACGTTATTGCCCTCTTCAGACACATGTGGAAGGTTTGATGTGGAAATTTATAATCATCAATCAAAGCCAATGCAAGAATTTTGTTGATGAATGCATACTCTGATAGACATGAGGAAACTCCTGATGAGGTAAGTTAATTCAAAATTTAAGAAATGTAATCACTCTTTGTTCATTGTTTAAGAGTCTCTTGGAAAATAAAAAAAGGTTATGGTATGTGTACAACTACTCGAGTCTCTTTTCTCATGTTTTATGTCTTTCACCTCTTTTTTTGTAAAATGTTTCTATTTTCCAGTTAGTGTTACAGTAGCATGCTTTTTAAGGAAATAAAATGATTTCTTTATCGTACTTGGTCTATGTTTTTTAATCATCCGTTCACATGTTGGTTTACACTGAATTTATTTAGTATCTTTAGGTTCTATCTGTTTTCGATATGTTCTTTGTAATGTATGTTCTATTAGATTGTTTATTATATATATTCCTAGGGTGCTGAAATTTGATGTATTTTATTTGTTAATAACATCTCCTCCTCTTTACATCTATAGTGGAGTTTGAGAGTTTCTTGCTACAGCTAAACATGTCTATATTGTCAGGTTGGTGGTTTAGGTCCAAAACAGAATCTTTTTGCAAATTTGGTCCTTTTTTCATGCTTTTTAGTACCTGGGTCATCAACTCTAACAACCTAGATGTTAAATTAATGAAAATGACCATTTTGCCATCTTTTTCATTTCCATTTTCAACATAATTTCTCTCTTAAAAATACCTGATAAGCTATGAATAAGAATAACTCACAAAGACACGTAAACTCCAGAATTCATATGATTAATGATAGTTCTCTCACAATTATATAACAAATTCGATAAACAGCCCTACACTCCTAAGGGAATAATTCTCGAGGCGGACGAAAACGATTATGAGGCTACGCTTCTTAGGGGGAGAATGAGGCGCCCGCCTCAGTCTTGTGAGGCGGTGAAAAGCGGTCCGAGGCGAGGCGTAAGAGGCGTTCGGTTTTTTTTTTTTTTTTTTGATTTTTTGACCTTAGAAATCACGTGATATCTTTACTTGACCTCATTTTTCTCCAGCTGTCACTACTTATTCTCTCGTTTCTTCTTTCTTTTCTCTTCTCGTTTCTTCTTACTCCCTCTGTTAACTGTTGTTAGCCAAATCGAACATGGTTTGATTTGAAAACTAATATGTGTTTGTTTTTACTAATTTGGCATGATTTGAAGACTATTATGAATTTTAGTATCTTTTTATTTTTGGGATGATGGCATTAAGTAAGACTTTTATGTTTGAAATTGGACTTTAGTATGTTTTTTATGATTAATATAATATATTATTATTATTATTATTATTTTATTCTGCCTCGAGGCTTATGCCTCGTGAGGCGAGGGGTAAACGCCTTGAGGCCCGATTCCGTATTTTAAAACCTTGACTGCACTACACTCCCATGCTGCTTTATTATTTATTGACCGTTCTACCCCTCCTGCTGTAAACTAGAAGTTCCTGAGGCTTATCAATACCCTCTGACCCTCTCGAGGTAATTTTTATTAAAAAAAATAAATTAGAAAAAACTGCTTTTGTACCAAAAATAATTAGGCTTTGCTCTCATATATATATATATATATATATATATATATATATATATATATATATATATATATATATATATATATATTTGATACTCTATCTTGACAAACTTATTATTATTCATTTACATTTATTTTTGGGGAAAGCCACAGCAGTATCCTTTGCAGGTTGAAGAGGTAAAACACATCTGTTTTTTATTTATTTATTTATTTATTTATTTCAGGAAGTAGCAAAATACTTCATTCTTTTTACCAATAGCAACATACTTACATTTCTTTAAAGATTATACTTACTTACAATTCCTTACAACATACTTAGATAGATATCTTTACCTATTTATAGCATTATACTTTCATTGTACTTTGAAAACTTGTTTGATTTTCTTACAAATAGCATTTTATGTTCATTTTTTTTTTCCAATTAAGTTATTGCACTTTGAAAATCTAATCTTTTTTGGTTCTGGTTACCAACTTTTGCTTCCATTTTTATTATGATGAAGACATTGTGAATTGAAAATCTAACCATTTCCAACATTATACTTTCTATTATACCGCTATACTTTGAATATCTAACTTATAAGGCCTTATATTTTTAACTTTTCTTCTTTTTGGGCATTTTACTTTGAAATAAAAATTTGTTATACTTTGCTATATTATCATTTTATTGCCTTTGAGACATTGCATTTTACACTTATAATCAACAAACAATTTTGGCAATATCATCAATTTTAACATGAGAGGAGTTTAGATGAAAAAAAGAAGAATTACAAATAGATGAATGATTGATGTCTGAATACATTAAGCCAGGTTTTCTTTTTTTAGTATTAAATGAAAAAGAACACTTACATCATTCATTTGTCCTGTTTGCTACTTACTTTTTATTTGATTCTAGGGTTTGTACAAGATCAACACTCTTATTGCTGCATATGCTAATTCTCAAGCTGAAGTGCTACAGATGGTGGTTCCCAAGTAAAAGCTATAAAATTGGTGTTTTTCTTATTGTTTATACATGATTTTAAATTTGTATATAGTTTTTAGTATCTGAGTCGTCACTGTTACATGATTTATTTATTTATTTAATATACATGCAAAATGTCTGATAGGGTATTAACTGGAGCAATCGAGAGTTTTTAGCAATTTGAAAAAAAAAACCAAATGACCATGTATAATTCTCTAAGGTACAAAACCAAACTTCCCTTTGTTGATTAGTTTTTTTTAGTTTATTTAATATACATGCAAAATGTCCGATAGATTAGATAACCGGAGCAGATGACAGTTTCTAGTACTACGCATTAAATTTTTTTTTTTCATTTGAAAAAAAATCAAACGACCATTAATAATTCTCTAAGGTACAAAACCAAACTTCACTTTGCTAATTAGTTTATTTATTTATTTGTTTAATATACATACAAAATGTTTGATAGGGTATATATAACCAGAGCAGTCAAGAGTTTCTAGCAATTTGAAAAAAAAAAAGCCAAATGACCATATAACTCACTAAGGTACAAAACCAAACTTCACTTTTCTAATTAGTTTTATTTATTTAATATACATGCTATACGCCTAATAGCGTATTAATGATAACCGGAGCAGTCGAGAGACTCTAAAGTACAAAACCAAACTTCACTTTGGTGATTAGTTTGTTAATTTTTTTTTTAAATTTATTTATTTATTTAATATACATTCAAAAATATTTGATTGCGTATTAATGCTAACTGGAAAATTTCTAGCACTTTGAAAAAAAAACCAAATGGCCATTTATAATTCTCTAAGGTACAAAACCAAAATTTTCACCTTGCTGGTTACTTTTTTTTTTTAATTAATTAATTTATTTAATAAACATTTAAAAATATCTGATAGGAACTGGAGCAGTCGAGAGTTTCTAGCAATTTGAAAAAAAAAAAAACCAAATGACCATTTATAACTCTCTAAGGTACAAAACCAAACTTCACTTTACTAATTAGTTTGTTTATTTTTTAATTAAATTATTTATTTAATATACATGCAAAACGTATGATAAGGTTTTAATGATAACTGGAGCAGAGTTTCTCTATGGTACAAAACCAAACTTCACTTTGCTGATTATTTTTTTTCAAACTAATTTATTTGTTTAATATACATGCAAAAATATCTGATAGTATATTAACTAGGGGTGTGTATGGAGCGGTTTGGTTCGGTTATTGGTCAAAACCGAACCATAACCATTATAATTGGTTAATTCATTTTGGTAACCATTGGGTATGGTTAATATTGGTTATGGTTAATGGTTTTTATCGGTTAACGGTTTTGATTAATGGTTAATATTGGTTAACCATAATGTTCAAAATAATATAAATAACGAAAGTACAGTGGCATAAAAAATGAAAAGAGAATACAAAAAGTCCTCGGTACCAATGGTTGTAACCTAACTTATAATAATATAATAAAATGTGTATCTTTGATACTCAGTGTGAGATAACACATAGTCACATTCAAAATCAAAAGCATTTAATAAAAAGTATAAAACATTAAAGAAATCGACATTAATAACTTCATATATTGATAATCGATATTAACATTAAAATAAAGCCAAACATTCTTACACGTTCAATGCGATTAAATAAAAAAAAACTATAAAATAAAATAGCTAAACATTTATATTATGTGTTATCTGGATTAAAAAAAAACAATCACTCATATACATTTAATGTGATTAAATCAAAAACAGTAAATAAAAAAAGAAAATTTAAAAAAAAAATCCTTAGAATAGAACTGTAAAGTCAAATTATATTAGTCGATTAAGAATTATAGCATTAATCAATAATCCAACTCAATGCATGACTGGAAAATTGTGTGTGTCTGCATGATCATCATTTGATGGTTTAATTGCACGTTCGTCTCCTGATAAGTGAGGATTAATGAATTATATTTTGAAATTTTAATGGGTCTTAAATAAGTTTGACTATATTATTTTATATATAATCCATAATTTTTATATATTAAAATATAAAGTTAGCGGTTCGGTTAATAATGGTTCGGTTAACCTATAAAACCATAACCGAACCGTTTGTTATCGGTTAACAAAAATTAGAAACCGAACCAATGGTTTTTAAAACGGTTCGGTTATTATGGTTCGGTTATATCGGTTAATTTGGTTATGGTTCGGTTTTTCGGTTATTATGCTCACCCCTAATTTTAACGACTATTAATAACTCTTTAAGGTACATAACCAAACTTGACTTTGCTATTTAGTTTGTTTTTTTAATCTATTTATTTATTTAAAAACATGCAAAATGTCTTATAGGGTTTTAATGATAACTGGAGCAGTCGAGAGTTTCTAGTAATTTGAAAAAAAAAAAAGCCAAATGACCATTTATATCTCAAAGGTACAAAACCAAACTTCACTTTACTGATTTGTTTTTTTTAATTACTAATTTATTTAACATAAATGCAAAATATCTGATTAGGGTATTAATGATAACTTGAGCAGTCGTGAGTTTCTAGCATTTTGAAAAAACAGCCAAATGACAATTTATTTATTTTAAATACATGCAAAATATCTGAAAAAACGCCAAATGAGCATTTATAATTCTTTTTGGTAAAAAATCCAAACTTCACTTTGTTGATTTGCTTTTTTAGTTAATTATTTTATTTAATATACATGCAAAATGTCTGATAGGGTATATTAATGATAACCAAAGGAGTCGAGAAATTCTAGCAATTTGAAAAAAAGCCAAATGACCATTTATAATTCTCTAAGGTACAAAACCAAAATGTCTGACAGGGATTCAATGCTAACTAGAGGAGTCGAAACCAAATTACCATTTATAATTCTCTAAGATACAAAACCAAATTTCACTTTACTGATTTGTTTTTTATTTTTTTTAGTTTATTTATTTATTTAATATAAATGCAAATATCTGATAGAGTATTAATGATAACCGGAGAAGTCGAGAGTTTCTAGCCATTTGAAAAAAAAAAAGCTAGACGGTTTATAATTTTCTAAGGGTTATCTACAGAAAATCCCAAACGTTTTTCAAAAGTTTCAATAAAGTCCTAAAAGTTTTTTTTTTAACAGAAAAGTTTCAATATTTTGATGTTTTACCTAAATTAACGAAAAAGTCATTTTTTATTAGATTTTTTTGAAAATATTGAAACTTTTCTGTTCAAAATTTTTTTTAGGACTTTATTGAAACTTTTGATAAAAGATTGAGATTTTTCTGTAGATAACATTTTTTAAAATAATTTGTTTAACTAATAAACAAGCAAAATAACTAGAACAGTCGAGAGTTTCTAGCAATTTGAAAAAAAAAAAAATACAAACTACCATTTATAATTTTGTAAGGTACAAAACCAAATTTCAGTTTGCTGGTTAGTTTGTTTTTTTATTTAAAATTTTTATTTTATATACATGCCAAATTCCTTGTAGATTAATAATGATAACTGGAACAGTTGAGAGTTAATAGTAATTTGAAAAGAAAAAAAACCACATGATCATTTATAATTCTTTAAGGTACAAAATCAAACTTAACATTGCTAATTAGTTTGGTTTATTATTTATTTCATTCTTATACATGCAAAATCTCTGATAGGGTTTTAATGATAATCGGAGCAGATGAGAATTTTTAGTAATTTGAAAAAAAAATGTCGAATGACCACATATAATTCTCTAAAGTACAAAACCAAACTTGAGTTTGCTGATAGGGTATTATTGCAGTTGAAAGTTTCTACTAATTTTTAATTAAATTTTTTATTTAATATACCTGCAAAATATCTTATAGAGTAAAAATGATAACTGGAGCAATCGAGAGTTACTAACAATTTGAAAAGAAATAAAAAGCTAAATGACAATTTATAGTTGTCTAAGGTACAAAACCAAACTTAACTTTGCTAATTAGTTTGTTATTTATTTATTTATTATATATGCAAAATGTTTGATATGGTTTTAATAATAACCGGAGCAGTTGAGAATTTTTAGCAATTTGAAAAAAAAATGCCCGAATGACCGTTTATACATCTAATAGGGTTTTAATAATAACTGAAATAGTTGAGAGTTTCTAGCAATTTGAAAAAAAAAATACCGAATGACCATTAATGATTCTTTAAGGTACAAAACCAAACTTTACTTTGCTGATTAGTTTTCTTTTTAATTAATTAATTTATTTAATATAGCTGCAAAATATCTGATACATTAATGAAGTCGAGAGTTTCTACAAATTTGTAAAAAATAGGCAAATGACCATTTATAATTCTCTAATGTACAAAATCAAACTTCACTTTGTTGATTAGTTTTTTTTAGTTTATTTAATATACATGCAAAATGTTTGATAGATTAGATATGAGGAGTAGACGAGAGTTTTTTTTAGTACTTTGTTGATTATTTTTTTTTTTATTTGAAAAAAAAAAGCAAACGACCATTTATAATTCTCTAAGGTACAAAAACAAACTTCACGTTGTAAATTAGTTTATTTATTAATTTATTTAATATAAATGCAAAATGTCTGATTGGGTATATAACTGCAGCAGTCGAGAGTTTCTAGCAATTTGAAAAAATAAAGCCAAATGACCATTTACCACTAAGGTACAAACCCAAACTTCCCTTTGCTAATTAGGTTTATTTATTTATTTTATTTAATATACATGCAAAACGTCCGATAGCATAATAATGATAATTGGAGCAGTCGAGAGTTTCTATCAATTTTAAAAAAAGCCAAATGATCATTTGTAATTCTCTAAGGTACAAAACCAAACTTCACTTCGCTAATTGGTTTGTTTTTCAATTAATTTATTTACTTAATATACATGCAAAATATCTGATAGGGTATTAATGATAATTCGAGCAGTCGAGAGTTTCTATCAATTTAAAAAAAAAAAGTCGAAGTTTCTAGCGATTTGAAAAAATGTGTGATATGGTTCAATGATAACTTGAGCAGTCGTAAGTTTCTAGCGATTTGAAATAAAAAAGAAGACAAATGACACTTTATAATTCTATGAGGTACAAAACCAAAATTCACTTTGCTGATATGTTTTTTTTTTTAGAATTTATTTATTTATTTGTTATACATGCAAAATGTCTGATATGGTAATAATGATAACTGAAGCAATCGAGAGTTTCTAGCAATTTGAAAAGAAAAAAAAAAGCTAAATGTGGGTATTTATTATACATTGTTGATTTGCTTTTTTTTTAATTAATTAATTTATTTATTATACATGCAAAATGTGGGTATTAATGATAACTGAAGCAGTCGAGAGATTCTAACAATTTGTAAAAAAAAGCCAAATAACCATTTATAATTCTCTAAGGTACAAAACCAAACTTCACTTTGCTGATTAGTTTGTTTATTTTTTTTAAAAAAATTTATTTAAATATCGGATAATGTGTTAATGATAACTGATAGTGTATTAATGGTAACTAGAATAGTCGAGAATTTCTAGCAATTTGAGAAAAAAAAAAACAAATGATCATTTATAATTCTCTAAGGTACAAAACCAAACTTCACTTTCCTAATTAGTTTGTTTTTATTTATTTATTTATTTGATATACATGCAAAATGTCTAATGCAGTTTTAATGATAACTAGAGCAGTTGAGAGTTTCCAACAATTTGAAAAATGTCTAATACATGCAAAATGTTTGATACAGTTTTAATAATAACTAGAGCAGTTGAGAGTTTCCACCAATTTGAAAAAAAAAAAACCAAAATTTTCACCTTGCTGGTTACTTTTTTTTTTAAAATTTATTTATCTATTTAATAAACATGCAAAAATATCCCATAGGATATTAATGATAATAACTGGAGCAATCGAGAGTTTCTGGTAATTTGGAAAAAAAAAAAACAAATGACCATTTATTTTTCTCTAAAGGTACAAAACCAAACTTCACTTTGCTATTTAGTTTGTTTTTTAAATCTATTTATTTATTTAAAAAACATGCAAAATGTACGATATTGTTTTAATGATAACTGAAGCAGTCGAGAGTTTCTAGTAATTTGAAAAAAAAAAAACAAAATGACCATTTATAATTCTCAAAGGTACAAAACCAAACTTCACTTTTCTAATTAGTTTGTTTTTTTAATTAGTTTATTTATTTAATATAGATGCAAAATATATGATAGAGTATTAATGATAAATGGAGCAGTCGTGAGTTTCTAGCAATTTGAAAAAAAAAAAAAGCTAAATGACAATTTATAATTCTATGAGTTAAAAAACTTAAACTTCACTTTGTTGATTTGTTTTTTTTTTTTTTCAATTTATATATTTATTTAATATACATGCAAAATATCTTATAAGGTATTAGTGTTAACTGAAGAGTGTTTCTAGCAATTTGAAAAAAAAAAGCCAAATAACCATTTATAATTCTTTTTGGTTAAAAAACCTAACTTCTTTTCGTTGATTTGTTTATTTTTTAATTTATTATTTTATTTAATATACATGCAAAATGTCTGATAGGGTATATTAATGATAATTTAAGGAATTGAGAGATTCTAGCAATTTGAAGAAAAAAAAAGCCAAATGACCATTTATAATTCTCTAAGGTACAAAACCAAACTTAACTTTGCTAATTAGTTTGGTTTTTTTAATTAATTTATTTATTTATTATACATGCAAAATGTCTGATAGGGTTTCTAGCAATTTGTAAAAAAAAAAGTCAAATGACCATTTATTTAATAAACATGATAGGGTATTAATGTAGTCTAGAGTTTCTACCAATTTTTAATTAAAATTTTTATTTAATATACATGCAAAATATCTTATAGAGTAATAATGATAACTGGAGCAGTCGAGAGTTGCTAGCAATTTGAAAAGAAAAAAAGCCAAATGATCATTTATAATTCTCTAAGGTACAAAACCAAACTTAACTTTGCTAAATGTTTGATAGGGTTTAAATGATAACTGAAGTAGTTGAGAGTTTCTAGCAATTTGAAAAAAAAATGTAGAATGATCATTTATAATTCTCTAAGGTACAAAACCAAATTTCACTTTGTTGATTACTTTATTTTTTTATAAATTTATTTATTTATTTATTATACATGCAAAATGATAACCACAGTAGTCAATAGTTTTAGCATTTTGAAAAAAAAAGCCAAATGATCTTTATAATTCTTTAAGGTACAAAATCAAACTTCACTTATTGATTAGCTTTAATATTTATTTATTTATTTAATATAAATGCAAAATGACTGATAGGGTGCAGTCAAATGACCATTTATAGTTCTCTAAGTAATAAAACCAAACTTAACTTTGTTGATTAGTATTTTGTTTATATATTTAATATACATGACCATTTATAGTTTTTTAAAGTACAAAACCAACGTCACTTTGCTGATTTGATTTTTATAATTATTTATTTTTATTTATTTCTCTGATAAATGATAACTGAAGCAGTTGAGAGTTTCTAACAATTTGAAGAAAAAATGCCAAATGACCATTTATAATTCTCTAAGGTACATGACAATTAATAATTCTTTAAAGTACAAAACCAAACTTTACTTTGCCGAAGCAGTTGAGAGTTTCTAGCAATTTGAAAACAAAAAAAAAACCCAAAATGATCATTTATAATACTCTAAGGTACAAAACCAAACTTCTCTTTGCTGAATAGTTTGTTTTTTATTATCTATTTATTTAATTATTTATTATAGATGCAAAATGTCTGATAGGGTATTAATCATAACTCGAGCTGTCGAGAGTTTATAAAATTTGAAGAAAAAAAAGCCACATGACCATTTATATTTATTTATGGTATAAAACCAACTTCACTTTGCTGATTTGTTTTTTTTTTCAATTTATTTATTTAATAAACATGCAAAATGTCTAATAACTTCACTCTGCTAATTAGTTTGTATTTTTTAATTAATTATTTATTCAATTTACATGTAAAATGTTTGATAGGGTATTAATAATAACTGAAGCAGTCAATAGTTTTAGCAATTTGATTAAAAAAGCCACATGACCATTTATAATTGCTAAGGTACAAAACCAAACTTCACTTTGCTGATTAGTTATTATTTATTTATTTATTTAATATAGATGCAAAATGTTTAATAGGGTATTAATGATAACCGGAGCTATCGAGAGTTTCTAGAAATTTGAAAAAAAAAATATCAAATGACCATTTATAATTCTTTAAGGTACAAAACCAACTTTACTTTGCTGATTTGTTTTTTTTAAATTAATTTATTTGTTTTTATTTATCTGATAAATGATAACTAAAGCAGTCGAGAGTTTGTAGCAATTTGAAAAAAAAAAAAACCAAATGACCATTTATAATTCTCAAAGGTACAAAACCAAACTTCATTTTGTTTCTAGCAATTTGAAAAAAAAAACAATCAATCGATATATTAATGATAACTGGAGCAGTCGAGAGTTTTTATTTATATACATGCAAATTATTTGATATATTAATGATAACTAGAGCAGTCGAGAGTTTCTAACAATTTGAAAAAGAAAAGGCAAATGACCCATTATAATTCTCAAAGGTACAAAATCAAACTTCACTTTGATGATTTGTTTGTGTTTTTTTTTCAATTTATTTATTTTAATATACATATAAAATGTCTGATAGATTATTAATTATAAATGGAGCCGTTGAGACTTTCTAGCAATTTGAAAAAAAAAAAACAAATGACCCATTATAATGCTCTAAGGTACAAAACCAAACTTCATTTTTTTGTTGATTAGTTAGTTTTTTTTAATTAATTAATTTATTTAATATACAAACAAAATGTCTGATAAAGTATTAATGTTAACTGGAGTAGGCGAAAGTTTCTAGAAACTTGAAAAATATCTGATAGGATATTAATGATAATATACATGCAAATGACTATTTATAACTCTTTAAGGTACAAAACCAAACTTCACTTTACTAATTAATTTGTTTTTCTTAATTAATTTATTTATTTAGTATACATGCAAAAGTATGATAGGGTTTTAATGATAACTCGAGAAGTCGAAATGACCATTTATTACTCTTTATGGTACAAAACCAAACTTTACTTTGCTATTTAGTTTGTTTTTTTTTTTTTTAAATCTATTTATTTATTTAAAAACATGCAAAATGTCTCATAGGGTTTTAATGATAACTGGAGCAGTCGAGAGTTTCTAGTAATTTGACAAAAAAAAGCCAAATGATCATTTATAATTCTCAAAGGTACAAAACCAAGCTTCACTTTGCTGATTAGTTAGTTAGTTTTTTTTTAAGTTCTTTATATTTATTTAATATACATGCAAAATATCTGACCGGTGCAGTCGAGAGTTCTAGCAATTTGAAAAAAAAAGCCAAATGATCATATATATAATTCACTAAGGTACAAAACCAAACTTCACTTTGCTAATTAGTTTTATTTATTTATTTATTTAATATACATGCAAAACACCCGATAGCGTATTAATGATAACTGGAGCAGTCGAGAGTTTCTATCAATTTAAAAAAAAACAACTAGCCATTTATAATTCTCTAAGGTACAAAACCAAACTTCACTTTGCTAATTAGTTTGTTTTTTTTTTTTAATTAATTAATTTATTTATTTAATATACATGCAAAATGTCTGATAGTGTATTAATGATAACTGGAGCAGTCGAGGGTTTCTATCAATTTTCTAAGGTACAAAATCAAACTTAACTTTGCTAATTAGTTTGTTTATTTTTAATATAGATGCAAAATGTCTGATTGGGTATCAATGATAACTTGAGCAGTTGTGAGTTTCTAACAATTTGAAAAAAAAAAAGCCAAGTGATACTTTATATTTCTATGAGGTACAAAACCAAACTACACTTTGCTGATTTGTTTTTTTTTTTTTTTTTAATTTATTTATTTATGTAATATACATGCAAAATGTATGATAGAGTATTAATGATGACCATTTATAATTCTCTAAGGTAAAAAACCAAACATCACATTGTTGATTTGTTTTTTTTAATTACTAATTTATTTATTTAATATACATGCAAAATGTGGGTATTAATGATATCTGAAGCAATCGAGAGATTCTAGCAATTTGGAAAAAAAAAAAAGCCAAATAACCATTTATAATTCTCTAAGGTACAAAACCAAACTTCACTTTGCTGATTAGTTTGTTTATTTTTTTAATTAATTTATTTATTTAATATACATGGAAAATATCTGATGGTGTATTAATGATAACTGGAACAGTCGAGAATTTCTAGCAATTTGAAAAAAAAAACAAATGACCATTTATAATTCTTTATGGTACAAAACCAAATTTCACTTTCCTAATTAGTTTGTTTTTTTACTTAGTTTATTTATTTGATATACATGTAAAATGTCTGATAGGGTTTTAATGATAACTTGAATAATTGAGAGTTTCTAGGAATTTGAAAAAAAAAAAGCCAAATAACCATTTATAATTCTCTACGGTACAAAACCAAAAATTTTCACCTTGCTGGTTACTTTTTTTTTAATTTATTTATTTATTTAATAAACATGCAAAAATATCGAATAGGGTATTAATGATGATAACTGTAGCAGTCAAGAGTTTCTAGCAATTTGAAAAAAAGGCCAAATAACCATTTATAATTCTCTAAGGTACAAAACCAACATTCACTTTGCTGATTAGTTTTTTTAAATAATTTATTTGTTTAATATACATGCAAAAATATCTGATAGGATATTAATGATAATATACATGCAAATGACTATTTATAACTCTCTAAGGTACAAAACCAAACTTAACTTTACTAGTTAATTTGTTCTTTCAATTAATTAATTTATTTAATATACATGCAAAACGTATGATAAGGTTTTAATGATAACCGGAGAAGTCGAAATGACCATTTATTACTCTTTAAGGTACAAAACCAAACTTCACTTTGTTATTTAGTTTGTTTTTTTAATCTATTTATTTATTTAAAAACATGCAAAATGAGAATAGGGTTTTAATGATAACTGAAGCAGTCGAGAGTTTCTAGTAACTTAACAAAAAAAAAAAGAAAAAAAAAGCCAAATGACCATTTATAATTCTCAAAGGTACAAAACCAAGCTTCACTTTGTTGATTAGTTTGTTTTTATTTTTTAATTTATTTATTTATTTAATATAAAAATGTCTGATTGGAGCATTAATGATAACTTGAGCAATTGTGAGTTTCAAGCAATTTGAAAAAAAAAAAAAAAAAGCCAAATGACCATTTATAATTCTTTTTGGTAAAAAAACCAAACTTCACTTTGTTGATTTGTTTTTTTAATTAATTATTTTATTTAATATACATGCAAAATGTCTGATAGGGTATATTAATGATAACCGAAGGAGTCGATAGATTCTAGCAATTTGAAAAAAAAAAAAACCCAAATGACCATTTATAGTTATAGAAAACCAAACTTCCCTTTGCTGATTTGTGTGGTTTTTTTTTTCTTGATTTAAAAAAAAAAAAAAGCCAAATGACCATATATGTAACAACCCGAAATTCATATCCTTAATTGTAACCCTTTTCGCGACTCGTTCCGATCACCCAATCGCCGTTTCCGATTTCGTTTCCGTTTCCGATCCTTTATTTAGTCGTTAATGTGAATTTTATTTTATGACTTAATAAGTTTCTTAATACCCTTAGAACTCATTCTAACGTCTCATATTAATGATCGGACATTTTGAGAACCAACTATCGCGGGTTACGGCAAATTGGCCGAGTGCGACCAAAAGCCCCGTCTAACGCCAGTATCGGGTAGAATTCTACCATGTCCCGAACTTGGACACTATTTAAAGTGATCCAAGTCTCCATTTTGAAGATTTTGCTCCATTTTACAACTATCACTCCAACCTCTCTCCTCAAACAAGATTTAAGGGTCAAAATCTCAAGTTTAAGGCTTCAAATCACCAAGGTACCTTCCCTAATTTGTTATGCAACATCTTTAGCCCTCAAATTCGAGTTCAACCCATGGGATAGGACCATTATCATGAGTTTACGGCCCTAGAACAGTCCTAGGCCGTAAACTCATATATAAGGGGTTTTTGGAGCAACAAAACCCTTCCAAACCTCAATTGGACCTTGTATATGGCTAGAGGACTTTACGAAATGGAATTAGAATGCCTCAAACCAAGATTTGAAGCCTTGTATATGAGTTTACGGCCCTGGAAGGTGCCTAGGCCGTAAACACATATTTGAAGGGTTTTTAAGCCATTTAACCCTTCCAAAACACAAACAAGACTTAGATATGATTTTTAGAATATTGGAATTGGACTTAGAACACTTCAAACATAAATTTTGAGAGGTTTATATGAGTTTACGGCCAAGGCATGTGCTTGGGCCGTAAACTCCTCAAAAATGGGTATAAATTCATTTCTAAGGTGTTAGAAAGCCATCCAACACCACCAAAAGCCTTGGAATAAATCATAGGGTCAACCAAAAATAGTTTAAGGGCTTTAAACACATCAAAACCCCACATTTGAGAGTTTACGGCCATAGATGCCCCATGGCCGTAAACTCCTAAATGGATGTCAAATGGTGCCCAAAATTGATTTCTAGGCTTGTTAGAATTTTTAGAATCACGTGTGATTAATTTTGAGACCTTAAAAACACTTATTCAAGAGGATATGTGAGTTTACGGCCATAGACCCCATGCTTAGGCCGTAAACTCCCTTAAGTGTTGTATTTGATGATTTTAATTCAATCCAAGCCTTAGTTAAAATTATTCCAAGCATTTCCAAGTGTCCATATCCATTTGTGAGCCATTAAACACCATAAACCACCCCTCTATGAGTTTACGGCCGTAAACTCATGGGGAATGGGTGTTTAGGCCGTAAACATCATTAGGGAGTTTACTCTTGGGGAGTAAACTCAAATCCCAAGTCCCTCGCCTCAATTTCCGTCCGTAGATGTCACCCGGGTCACTCCAAATACCCGTTTTGAGGTGTTTTCGTTCGTTGGAGTGTATCTTCATATTTAATTAGAGATTGTAAATCTTATTAGATATATTTGTATGCCAATTCATTTTACATAGGAACCTCGCGTGTTATCAGGCCTCGATTCGACGTTTAGCATCCGAAATCGACACACTTCCGCGTCCGGTGAGTTCATACCCCTACCCTTTTTCAATGTTTTCAGGGGGGAATACAAGCAAAAGTACAAGAATATCTTGTACTCAATCACATGATTTCAGTTAAATGGTTTCATAATTGTACATTTTAAGAATTGAAAACCTTTTAAACAAACTGTTTTAACTTGCAGAGTTGTTTGTTTTTAACCCGATTTTCAATTCTTATTATACACTGTTATATTGTGTACTTTGCATTTGATTGTTCACATTTAAATTGATAGAATACATAAACCATTGTAATGTCTGTAACAAAACACTAAGGTTCGAGTGTAAAAGACAGACTCCATTAGAAAACATAAAACATCTATATGTCCTTAACAATACACCTAGGCTCGAGTGTGATAGATAAATACCATCATAACACACAAGTCACTGTAATGTCCTTAATAATACACCTAAGATCGAGTGTAACGGACCATAATCATTAAATAACACCTAGGTTCGAGTGTAATGTCCTTAATAATACACTTAGGGTCGAGTGTAAAAGGACAGCCATTATTAAATAACACCTAGGCTCGAGTGTAATGTCCTTAATAAAACACCTAGGCTCGAGTGTAAAGGACATGTACGTAGAATATAGTCAGTCGTAAATACTACTTTCCTAGTCGAAAAGTAAAGAGTAATCTTAATGATTGGAGACACGTCCTTGTAACACTTCCATAGTACGAGATAGTGGAGGACTAACCCTGTAACCAGAATCTCCGTTCGTAGGAGAGCGTGGCTTGAGTGTATAGATCTATACGGGACTGACAATCCCACACCTGGCTGCTAGCTACAGCCGAACCGAATGGTTCAAGGGTGACAAAAGTCATAAAAAGGATACTGGCCATGGTCCGAGTCATATCCAGTCTAAGTATGGTTAAGGACTCGCAATCTAGATTATTAATGTTTTAGAATCAATTGCTAGCTTTATGTGCGTAGTAAAGCTAATGTATATTCAAGAATGACAGGCACACACACACACAGTCAGGGAAACATGGGGTTTTCCTGGAGAGAACATTGAACATAATCAGAATTGGTAATGGTACACACACATACAGGAAAACATGGGGTTTTCCTATGGATAATAATGAACATAATTGGAATCAGTAATAGTCCACACTTATACACATAGGAAAATATAGGATTTTCCTGAGTAACAATAGTTTGTAACTAGAAAAGTGCAATAAATTAAATAACTAAATTCTACAAATCATAAGAACAATCACGTTCTCACTGTACATCTTTACTATACAACCTGGATTTGGTAACTTAACTATTAAGAAAATATGGGATTTTCTTGGATGACCACTTTTTCAGGAAAACAAAGGAACTCGTACATTTTCAGAAAAACTAACCGCTTATGAACTCACCAGCTTTATGCTGATTTTCAAACCGCTTGTATTCTCAGGTCCATGTTAGACAGGTACCCGAAGATCCTTTTGTGTGAAGACGGAGTTCTCAGAAGACTCGTTTCATATTGTTCATATATACTATGTATTACTTGTATAACTTATGCTTTTGAAACAAATGTAAAACTTTCATATATGTAATGTAATGGTTGATTTACTTTACTTACTATGTACATTGGATTTGATACTCAACGTGGAGTCAACCCCGGAAATGTTTTCGCCTTCGGTTTTCGGGGTGTGACAGATTGGTATCAGAGCCCTTGTTTATAGTGAATGAAGTATACCAAACCTTACGTGGTATAAAACTATAAACATTAAAGGGCCTTAGTGCTCTGAATTAAAAGTATCTTCAAATCTATAAGTATTTTCAAAAGTATACAAGTATACCGAACCGTCGAAATCCGTAACTACAAGTAGAACAAAACATAAGTAAATGGGTGTTGTACACTGCGGTTAAACCTGGGCAGTTATGTAGTCGTGTCTAGGATCAATATAGCCTGGCCAACTATATTCATTCGAGACACGGCCAACATGTGCTTGGGAGTGACTGTGGTACGCAGCATGCCTAAAACTTACCTAATATCTCAAACAACGAATCGTCACTGCAGCGAACCATGAAATACTATGGGAGTATTTCTCGAGCCAATCTTTCGTAGAAAATCCTCGTATACGCGATGTTAATTGAACATTCCTCTAGCGATAAAATGTTCTGTCTTGATAACTCTTTCTTGCTTTATCGCTTAGTATAATGCTATATCTGTCTTGATGAGATATCCCCTGTTCCATATCTCTTGATTCAATTCAGAGGACTTATGATCCTCTCTTTCCTGATCTTTTTAGATCAAGATGCCTCCAAGAAAGAGACCCAGCTCAAAGAACAACGACAACCCTCCTCCTCCGCCACCACCTCCTCCTCAATTTGATCTCGCATCACTCCAGACAGTTCTGACTGCCGCGATGGTGGCAGCCATGTCACAAATGAATCCCGGTAGCTCAGGAGGTAACCCCCAGCCCCAAAACCCAGAAGATAGCCAGGGACGCCGGAAAGAGGGTTCCTATAAGGATTTCATGAACGCCAAACCCACGTCTTTTGATGGCACTGGAGGTGTCATTTCCCTTACCCGATGGTTCGAGAAGATCGAATCTATCTTTGAAATCTGCGCTTGTTCAGATTCAGACAAGGTGAAGTTTGCCGCCTGCACCTTTCTCGACAAAGCTCTGACTTGGTGGAACGGCCGAGTCAAATCCCTAACCTTACCTGTAGCCAACGCCATGGGTTGGGAAGCCATGAAGGAACTTCTGCTGGCTGAGTACTGCCATCGGGGAGAAATGCAGAAGTTAGAACATGAACTGTGGAACCTGAAGATGAAAGGTTCCGACATTGCTGCTTATACTTCCAGGTTCGACGACTTGGCACTACTTTGTCCGGGAATGGTTACCTCGGAAAGTAAGAAGATAGAGATATTTATCTGGGGGCTGACTCAGCCAACGAAAGGAAACGTCATAGCTGCGAGGCTGGATACGTACGACAGCGCCAAATGCTTAGCACAAATCCTAATCGATCACAGTGATAACCTTGAAGAGGCAACTACCACTACTGAGCCGATGGTGAGGAGCGGTGAGAAAAGAAAACTTGGGAAGCAAGAGAAAAGCCAAACAACACGAATCTTCAAAGAGACAGCAAACGGTGGCAATTCACGTTGTCACTTCCTCTGCAACTGTTTCTGTTGATGGGTCCTCAACCCGAAAATCTGCTAATAGGTATGCTGGAACCCTTCCTAGTTATGGCAAGTGCAACTATCATCATCTTTCGTCCGGTCCATGCATAGAGGTAATTTGCAACAAATGTGGCATAAAGGGTCACATGGCAAAGAACTGTAAGACGCCAACTCAATCAACGAGTCAAACTTCCGGAGCGGGCATCGGTCGGGCCTACTATGGTTGTGGAGAAGTGGGGCATCTCAAGAGAAACTGCCCCAAGGCTACAACACCTGGGAACACCGGAAGAGTTCTAGCAATAGGACGAGAGGAGACAACCACCGATCCCACCGTTGCCACAGGTATATTTCCCCTCGTTAAATTTATATGCCTATGATTCTTTTCGATTCTAGCATCGAAAGAAATTCGTTAAACATCCATTTGAACATTTTCTAACCCTCGTCGTTGCAAGTAACAAAAAAATGTATGTCTTCGAGATGGTTATCACATGAAAACAAGAACGCTTGTATCGTATTCGTAGATTGTTTTCTCAATCCAAGCGATTATTCCTTTCCATTTGATCTATTAGCAAACTTTTTATGAAATGCTTTGATGTCACCCTTAGCATGTAATGACCGAGCCTCATTCATGCTGTCTTTCCTAGATTCGAGAAAGCCATTTGTTATAATCTTCCTCCGACTTGACTCCCATGATCTTCGTACATCAAAGCTTAAAAAGTCTTCCCATGTGTCTCTCGTCCGATTGATCATCGAGAAACGAGAAGTCTACGATCCTTTCCCGATGCTGTTTCTAAAGAATTCTTGAGAATTCTTTCCGAACGCGTAGTCTAGTCTCGCATCGACCTAATCCCAGGAATTTCCTCGTAACCAAACCTCAGTAAGCACGGTGTGTGCAAGTCAGCAATCAGGGCATGATACGATCACTACAAGGAGGAAGTGACGCCCTTCGGTCGAACCATTCTCTTGTTCATGTAGATAAGCAAAGCAGTCATACTCGTAGATCCTTCCAAAAGCTAAGGCAATAAAGAATTAGTCGACACCGAGAGCACCCATGGAACCTGTCGATCTTTGGGTCCCATCGGCTACGATCGTAGACTCACGTAGAAGTTCCCCTTAGAACCATTGGACCTTTAGTTACTCTGACATGTGAAAGCATACCCACTTGTTGAAGGTTTTACCCTGGAAAGACATGGTACGTCTTGGGAAGTGCGGAAAACTTAACTTGTGGAGCCTTAGACCCCTCGAGATCTTCGTTAGGAATCGATTCCATAGCCCTCTCCGAGCTATCTTAAGGACTCAGTAGCAACCATCTGGTATTCCGCATCTTTATTCGTAAGGCTTGCCGACCTGACGAAACCCTAGTAAATTCCTTTGAGGAAATGAAAATCCAAATTTTCATATATGAATCAACTGAGATTGAGACATTAATAATGCATAACAAAGCCACATCCTGACAGTGAGGGTTCGCTAGAATGTTAAGCGGAGACCCGAATGCAGTAAATTCACCCCCCATATATCTTTCCACTTCGTGATCTGTGTTCGAATCTTTGAATTTCGGGATGAAATTCCCTCTAACGGGGGGATAATGTAACAACCCAAATTTCATATCCTTAATTGTAACCCTTTTCGCGACTCGTTCCGATCACCCAATCGCCGTTTCCGATTTTGTTTCCATTTCCGACCTTTTATTTAGTCGTTAATGTGAATTTTATTTTATGACTTAATAAGTGTCTAAATAACCTTAGAACTCATTCTAACGTCTCATATTAATGATCGGAACATTTTTAGAACCAACTATATCGGGTTACGGCAAATTGGCCGAGTGCGACCAAAAGCCCCGTCTAATGCCAGTATCGGGTAGAATTCTACCATTTCCCGAACTTGGACACTATTTAAAGTGATCCAAGTCTCCATTTTGAAGGTTTTGCTCCATTTTACAACTATCACTCCAACCTCTCTCCTCAAACTAGATTTAAGGGTCAAAATCTCAAGTTTACGGCTTCAAATCACCAAGGTACCTTCCCTAATTTGTTATGCAACATCTTTAGCCCTCAAATTCGAGTTCAACCCATGGGATAGGACCATTATCATGAGTTTACGGCCCTAGAACAGTCCTAGGCCGTAAACTCATATAAAAGGGGTTTTTGGAGCAACAAAACCCTTCCAAACCTCAATTGGACCTTGTATATGGCTAGAGGACTTTACGAAATGGAATTAGAATGCCTCAAACCAAGATTTGAAGCCTTGTATATGAGTTTACGGCCCTGGAAGGTGCCTAGGCCGTAAACACATATTTGAAGGGTTTTTAAGCCATTTAACCCTTCCAAAACACAAACAAGACTTAGATATGATTTTTAGAATATTGGAATTGGACTTAGAACACTTCAAACATAAATTTTGAGAGGTTTATATGAGTTTACGGCCAAGGCATGTGCTTGGGCCGTAAACTCCTCAAAAATGGGTATAAATTCATTTCTAAGGTGTTAGAAAGCCATCCAACACCACCAAAAGCCTTGGAATAAATCATAGGGTCAACCAAAAATAGTTTAAGGGCTTTAAACACATCAAAACCCCACATTTGAGAGTTTACGTCCATAGATGCCCCATGGCCGTAAACTCCTAAATGGATGTCAAATGGTGCCCAAAATTGATTTCTAGGCTTGTTAGAATTTTTAGAATCACGTGTGATTAATTTTGAGACCTTAAAAACACTTATTCAAGAGGATATGTGAGTTTAAGGCCATAGACCCCATGCCTAGGCTGTAAACTCCCTTAAGTGTTGTATTTGATGATTTTAATTCAATCCAAGCCTTAGTTAAAATTATTCCAAGCATTTCCAAGTGTCCATATCCATTTGTGAGCCATTAAACACCATAAACCACCCCTCTATGAGTTTACGGCCGTAAACTCATGGGGAATGGGTGTTTAGGCCGTAAACATCATTAGGGAGTTTACTCTTGGGGAGTAAACTCAAATCCCAAGTCCCTCGCCTCAATTTCCGTCCGTAGATGTCACCCGGGTCACTCCAAATACCCGTTTTGAGGTGTTTTCGTTCGTTGGAGTGTATCTTCATATTTAATTAGAGATTGTAAATCTTATTAGATATATTTGTATGCCAATTCACTTTACATAGGAACCTCGCGTGTTATCAGGCCTCGATTCGACGTTTAGCATCCGAAATCGACACACTTCCGCGTCCGGTGAGTTCATACCCCTACCCTTTTTCAATGGTTTTTCAATGTTTTCAGGGGGGAATACAAGCAAAAGTACAAGAATATCTTGTACTCAATCACATGATTTCAGTTAAATGGTTTCATAATTGTACATTTTAAGAATTGAAAACCTTTTAAACAAACTGTTTTAACTTGCAGAGTTGTTTGTTTTTAACCCGATTTTCAATTCTTATTATACACTGTTATATTGTGTACTTTGCATTTGATTGTTCACATTTAAACTGATAGAATACATAAACCATTGTAATGTCTGTAACAAAACACTAAGGTTCGAGTGTAAAAGACAGACTCCATTAGAAAACATAAAACATCTATATGTCCTTAACAATACACCTAGGCTCGAGTGTGATAGATAAATACCATCATAACACACAAGTCACTGTAATGTCCTTAATAATACACCTAAGATCGAGTGTAAAGGACCATAATCATTAAATAACACCTAGGTTCGAGTGTAATGTCCTTAATAATACACTTAGGGTCGAGTGTAAAAGGACAGCCATTATTAAATAACACCTAGGCTCGAGTGTAATGTCCTTAATAAAACACCTAGGCTCGAGTGTAAAGGACAGGTATATAGAATATAGTCAGTCGTAAATACTACTTTCCTAGTCGAAAAGTAAAGAGTAATCTTAATGATTGGAGACACGTCCTTGTAACACTTCCATAGTACGAGATAGTGGAGGACTAACCCTGTAACCAGAATCTCCGTTCGTAGGAGAGCGTGGCTTGAGTGTATAGATCTATACGGGACTGACAATCCCACACCTGGCTGCTAGCTACAGTCGAACCGAATGGTTCAACGGTGACAAAAGTCATAAAAAGGATACTGGCCATGGTCCGAGTCATATCCAGTCTAAGTATGGTTAAGGACTCGCAATCTAGATTATTAACGTTTTAGACTCAATTGCTAGCTTTATGTGCGTAGTAAAGCTAATGTTTATTTAAGAATGACAGGCACACACACACACAGTCAGGGAAACATGGGGTTTTCCTGGAGAGAACATTGAACATAATCAGAACTGGTAATGGTACACACACACATACAGGAAAACATGGGGTTTTCCTATGGATAATAATGAACATAATTGGAATCAGTAATAGTCCACATTTATACACATAGGAAAATATAGGATTTTCCTGAGTAACAATAGTTTGTAACTAGAAAAGTGCAATAAATTAAATAACTAAATTCTACAAATCATAAGAACAATCACGTTCTCACTGTACATCTTTACTATACAACCTGGATTTGGTAACTTAACTATTAAGAAAATATGAGATTTTCTTGGATGACCACTTTTTCAGGAAAACAAAGGAACTCGTACATATTCAGAAAAACTAACCGCTTATGAACTCACCAGCTTTGTGCTGATTTTCAAACCGCTTGTATTCTCAGGTCCATGTTAGTTTTGTACCCGAAGATCCTTTTGTGTGAAGACGGAGTTATCAGAAGACTCGTTTCGTATTGTTCATATATACTATGTATTACTTGTATAACTTATGTTTTTGAAACAAATGTAAAACTTTCATATATGTAATGTAATGGTTGATTTACTTTACTTACTATGTACATTGGATTTGATACTCAACGTGGAGTCAACCCCGAAAATGTTTCCGCCTTCGGTTTTTGGGGTGTGACAATATATAATTCTTTAAGGTACAAACCCAATTTTAATTAGTTAATTAATTAAGTTTTTAAATTTATTTATCTGACAGTTATTAATGATAATTGTAGCAATTGAGAGTTTCTAGCAATTTGAAAAAAAAAGGTCAAACAAACATTTATAATTACCTAAGGTACAAAACCAAATTTCACACTGTTAAATAATTTATACATTCAAAATGTATGATAGGGTATTAATGATAACTACAGTAGTCGAAAGTTTCTATCAATTTGAAAAAAAATGACCATTTATAATTCTCTAAGGTACAAAACCGAACTTCACTTTGCTGATTAGTTTTTTTGTTAATTTATTTATTTATTACATGCAAAATGTTTGATAGAGTATTAATGTAACCGGAGCATCCCAGAGTTTCTAGCAATTTGAAAAAAAAAAGGCAAATGACCATTTATAATTCTCTAAGGTATAAAACCAAATTTCACTTTGATGATTGTTAGCTTATATTTGTTCCTTTATTAGTTCAATTTTATAATTTTATTGTATTTATTTTGTATATGTTGGCCCATGGCCTTGGATGATATCTTGTATTAAACCTTTGCTAATGTTGGAATGTGACACGAAAAATCATTGCCAAAACATGGTATCAGAGCTACCCTAGTAATCCTAGCCGATCTCTCCTCTTGTTCTGCCTCTTTCTGCCTGCCATCTTCTTCTTCATCTTATTCCATCCCCTTCTTTTTTCTCAATGTCTAAACTTGTAGAAAAACTGTTGGTGATTTTGATCATCAATGTTATTTAAGTGTAATGAGATTACTTTGTGTTGACCAAAAATGATCTTGGTAAATATTAAACAAGTAAGGAAGGTGTGGAGTACACACTTGTTTAAGTTTGATCAAGTTTCAAAGTACATTGTCATTTAGGGGTAAAGCCCCTGAACGAACGGGGGTCCGGGGGCAGCACCCCTGGGAGCGGTGTCCAAGGGGCGGCAGCCCCTGGCGGGGTCTAAGGGGCAGAGCCCCTAGCTGGGATCGAGCTGACCTGGTTTGAACCTTATCCATATATCCCTTTTATGACAGTTTTTATGGTTTTATGACAGTTTAAAACTGTCATATGACAGTTTTCAGACAAAGATATTAAAGTTGGTTTTGGTCTCATTTTCTGGTACAGACGAAAATATCATCAAACATTCTCGGTTCTTGTCTCTCTGAGTCTTATCCAATTGAAGATTTGGGAGTACCACCAAATACTTCGATTTGAAAGTGATAATCACAATTCTCAGAATTTCCAAGCCTTTCTACACTCAAATTTCTAACAAAAACCTTACGGGATAACCAATATCAAATCTGTCATTCATTTGACACTTGATCTTGAGCGGTTCAACTATGATGCTTGGAGGGAGTTATTCCAAACTCACTGCATCGGTTAAGGGGTCTCCGATCATCTCGATATTGCCAAATACAAACCAACTGATGAGGAATGGAATAGGATCAATTCCATTGTCAAGTCTTGGCTATATGCCACCTTGTTCAAATCGCTACTTCAAATGATTTTGAAGAGAAACGCAACTGCTAGTCAAATATGGAAGAATCTTGAAGATCTTTTTCGTGACAACAAAGACGCCAAAGTGATTCAACTCGACAATGAGCTTAGAAACATTATGATGGGTGATTCTTCTGTCGTTGATTACTATGCTCGCATAAAATCCATTGTTGATCTCCTTGATAACATTGAAGCACCTACTCTAGAAAAGAACATTGTCACTTACTTATTCAATGGTCTTTCTCATAAATTTGATCCCGTGGCTATTATGATCCGTTACCGAAATCCCCTACCCACCTTCTTGGAAGCAGTATCGATCTTGCTACTTGAAGAACAACGCATGGAGCAGTTCAATCGTCGAATGACTCAAGCTTCTCATACTGATCACTCCTCGTCGCATACAATCCTTAATACCAATCATACGCATCGGGGATCCAATACTCGTGGTGGTCGTGGCGGTGGACGGAATAATGGTGGTCGAAACTCTTGTGGTGGCAGAAACGGTGGTAACACTAGTCGGAACTTCTCAGGCACAGGTGGCAGTGCCAGTCGGAATCTCTCAAGCGTTGGCGTTGGACAACCCTCTCCTCCTAATTTCAGCTCAAACGGTGGATGGGTTTGGTGCCCCAGGTCTGTGTCTGCGTTGCCCTATCTAGCTTGTCGACGACCTTCCCTAAACAATGGCATACTCCCGTCTCCTATAGTCTAGCCGAATACATCAGCACATTTAGCCCAATTTAAACAGCATCAAATGTGGACTAATGATACTAGGCCACCTTTTGATTCTCCACAGCAGCCTAGTGCATTTTTTTTCAGCCCAACAGTCCCCTCCCATTGGTAGTGGTTTCCTGTTCCTAGCAACAATGGTCAACAAATTAATTTACCTCAAAATTTCAACTCCATGAGTCTTAATGAGCCAAGTAATGCGGACTGGTACATGGATTCTGGCGCGACTGCTCACCTTCATGCCGGTATACTCAAATCTTTTAGCAATAAGTGCAATTTATCTTCGGTTTTAGTTGGTGACGGATCTCGCATACCCATCACCCATTCTGGTCACACTACCCTTACTCAAAATCCTTTTCGTACTTTATCTCTTAAAAATGTTCTTATTACTCCTCAGATTATCAAAAATAATATTTATGTTCGTCAATTTACTCGTGTCAACAAATGCATAATAGAATTTGATGAATTTGGTTTTTCTATGAAGGACTTCCGGACCCGTCAAATCCTCCTCAGGTGTGATAGCACGGGTGACTTGTACCCAGTTACGAGACCCACTCCTCAAGCTCTTGCATCTGTCACCTCATCCACATGGCATCAACGTCTCGGTCATCCCGGCCAAAATGTTCTTCAACATTTAGTTTCTAGTCGTTTTATTTCATTTAATAATAAAACATCTCCATTGTTATGTCATGCTTGTCAATTAGGCAAGCATGTTAGATTGTCTTTTGGTTCATCTCAAACTATTGTTTCATCTCCTTTTGAAATTATTCTTTTAGATGTTTGGACTTACCCATTACAAAGTCATAGTGGAATAAAATACTATGTTATTTTTCTTGATCAATATTCACACTTTGTGTGGGTGTATCCTCTTAGATCCAAATCAGAGGTTTATTAAAAAATTCTTCACTTTAATGCTTACATTTCAAATAATTTTTAAACTACCATCAAAACGTTCCAATGTGTAACATCCCATTTAAAAAAGGTTGATTAAATAATAAGTCCGGAACCCCGAGGAGTAATTCTAAATATTATTTAATATTATAATATTCCGAAACCAAATAATAATTAATCTGGAGTTGGTTTGGGAAGCCAATTGACAAAATTTGAATTTCTAGGGGTTAAAGTATAATTTTGGGATCTATTTTGAAAAAGGATTTCAGAATTCGGGGTGTGTTTGGTATCATTTGGATTTAACATGAAAGGATTTGGATGGATGGGGTTAAATGGGTAAGTTATGTACCTAATTTGAAAAGAAATTTGTCATGGGGGCTATATGGTAAACTTTAGGGCTGAATTGTTATGAATTTTGGAAACTAGGGGTTGTTTTGTAAATTGTGGCCTTGATTTGGAAAAAAAATCTCATGGGAGGGGCCGGATACGTAAAATAGTTTTATGGATCGGGACTTTAACCCGGCTCCATTCCCGTCGTCATCTTCTTCTCCCTTTAACCCTAAACCTAATTCTCCTGCCGCCATCTTCTTCTCCCTCGTCTAGTCGCCGTTACCACCCCCAACATCCTCTCGTCTTTCCGATCGGTCCAAGTCCCAGCCCATCTCAGGTCCAACTTCGCTGTCGGACATTGTGAGCGGCCGTAAGGCGAGCGTTGAGGCCGAAAATTGACCACCACCGTCCCACTGTTTCATCCGTTTCCATCAAATGTCGTCGTTTCTGTGGTGGCTGAAGAAGAAGAAGATCGACGCCGTGGTGGTGGGAGGACCGGTCGCGATTGCGGCTGTTGGATTCGCCATTGCTACCGCTGCCATGCGGCTGTTTCTCCGTGAAGCTGCTGCCAACATCACCTGCTTCCATTAGCAATCGTTGTGCCGCTAGAGTTGTGATTGTTGTCACCGTGAACCACTAGGAGAGTGGTGGTGAAACTGTTCCGGGTTGTGTATGTGCTTATTCTCGGGTGTGCTCCAATCAAGGTTTCGTTGTTGTTGGCCTATTTTTCCAGCCATACGTATTGTGGGTTGTTTTTGTGATGGAAGAAGGTTCCTAGAGTGACCTTGGCCGGAGTCCGAAGGAAGACCACCACCGCCATGAACCGCCGCCTGCCGCCAAGGTGGCTGTGTGTGTGCGTGTGTAGTATTTTTGTGTGTTTATTTGTTTGTGGTTATCAGTGTGTGTGTGTGTGTGTGTTTTGGATGGTGTTGTAATTGTAATCGACCGGAATAATAATAGAAAAATCCATAACCACCACCGTGAGGTGGTGGCTGCCGCCTCCTACCACCACCGGCCGCCGTGTCGGGTGGCGGTGTGCTTTGCATTGTGGTGTTGATTCGTTGGGATGCTTGGAAACCCGAATGGGCTTAATGAAGCTCTAGTTAGAGTTTGGAAACTCTAATTAGAGCTTGGAAAACCCTAATGCCAATAAAACCCTAATTTTAAGAATTAATCGGGACACACACACGAGAATTATTTAATAACTTGAGATATTAATTAATAATCATTGGCAAAGATTAATCTAAGCAATATTGGACTTAATGGATTAAGTTCTTAGAGGATTAAGTCCTTAATGGGTTAAGTGAGAAACACTTAACCCTAATCGTAATTTTATGTGAAACCCTAATTTCACGTGGGTTTAATGTTGGGCCTTTCTATTGGGCCTTGATGATTTGGGTTATGAATGGGTCATCCAAAGTCAAGCAATTGGACTTGAATATGTTGATGGGCATAGGGTAAGGCCCATATGTGGGTTTGGGTCCAATTTGGTAAATTAGGCCATATGTTGGGCTTTGGCCCATTACTTGACTATTGAGCCTTTAGTGTGTGAGTTGGACTTTGGGCTTGGAACCCAATTATTAATTGGGTGTTGTTTGATGTTGACAGTTCGGGAATCTATCAACCAGCAGCTGCAGTTTTACCGGCGGGACTTCAACAGTGCCAGGTGAGTTCTCCTCACTATATCAACAGGGTCTAAGGCACCAAGGCCGGCCCTTTATGGATTGTATTTGGATTATTGCATGTTATGCATACTGATTTATATCCTGGTAGTTAGGATGGTGATATGCTATGCTTTTGTGATCGTGCACCTCCTCATATTTTCATGAATGATTCTGGGAATACTCTGATGTCTAATCTATTTTGAAAACAACCTGTAATAGCTTAACGGTTTTAAAATGTGTTAAAAAGTTTAAATTTGGTTTGAATTTTATGGGTGTTACACAATGTGATAATGGTGGTGAATTCAACAATACCAATTTCCACAAATTTTGTGACACCAACGACATTCATGTGCGTTATTCATGACCTCATACATCTCAACAAAATGGAATAGCCGAACGCATCCTTCGCACAATCAATAATTCAGTTCGTACTCTTCTTTTTCAAGCCCATCTCCCACCAACATATTGGGTGGAAGCTCTTCATATGGCTATCCATCTTCTAAATATTCTACCATCCACCACACTGAAAAATGTCACCCCTTACCATCGACTTTTCAATCTCACCTATCATACTCACACCCTTGCATCTTTGGATGTCTATATTACCCGCACCTTAACCATACTCATAAACTTTCTCCTCGATCTACTCCCTGCATCTTCCTTGGATACCCTTCCAACCATAAAGATTTTCGTTGTCATGATCTTCAAACTAAAAATATTATTATTTCTCGTCATGTCACCTTTGATGAATCCATATTTCCTTTCGGATCCATGACCCCAAATTCCTCACCCAATTATAATTTTCTTGATGTGGATGAGCGCAACATATTTAATGATCCCCTATGACCACCTCCTCCTATTGTTCAACCGTACCGAGTTCTCCCCCACTTCATCTCCACTTCCTACTCCTACCTCCCTACTTGAACCGAATGCCACACCCAACACTTCAGATGTCCCCACGGTTGCTCCTATACCTCCTTCCGCTACCACTCGCTCTCACCACATGACCACCCGTACCCATCCAAAAATTAAATCTTCACACTGAAGCCTCCTCTCCAATTCCGAATAATTACTCTGAAGCCTTTCGAGATTCTAACTGGCTTCAAGCTATGCAAGATGAATATAATGCACTTATTTCTAATAGAACTTGGGTTCTTATCCCTCAGCCCCCGAATGTTAATATTGTTAATTGTACTTGGCTTTTCAAGAAGAAACTTAATGCAGATGGATCTTTAGCTCGGTACAAGGCTCGTCTTGTTGCCAATGGTCGTAGCCAAAGACCCGGTATCGATTGTGATGAGACTTTTAGCCCGGTAGTGAAACCGGAAACTATCCGGACAGTTCTCAGCTTTGCTATCTCTCATCATTGGCCTATTCATTAGCTAGATGCGAAGAATGCTTTTCTTCACGGTCACCTTCAAGAAATTGTCTATATGCATCAGCCACCAGGATTCCGAGATTCCTATAATCCAGATTATGTATGCCTCCTTCAGAGGTCCCTCTATAGTCTCAAACAGGCACCACGCGCATGGTTTCAACGCTTTGCTCGTCAAGGTGCTCATGTTACATACTTGTTGCTTTATGTTGATGATATTGTGTTGACTACCTCATCTTCTGTCCTCCTTTAACAGGTCATCACTTCTCTTCGCTCAGAGTTTGCCATGTCCGACTTAGGTTCTTTAAATTATTTCCTGGGCATTGTAGTTGCTCATGATAGTCATGGCATGTTTCTCTCTCAACAAAAATATGCCACTGAGATTCTTCAGCGCGCTAATATGCTTAACTGCAAAACAGCTCGCACCCCAGCCGATACATCGGCCAAATTTAATGGAACAGGCCCTCCGATCCAACGCTTTATAGAAGTCGTGCAGGAGCATTATAGTATCTGACATTTACTAGACCTGACATCACTTATGTTGTCCAACAAGTCTTTTTATATATGCATGATCCCAGAGAGGCTCATTTTTCGGCCCTCAAACGTATTCTTCGGTACTTACGGGGTACACTGGATCACGGTCTTCAACTCTATGTCTCCCCTGCTCGTAGTCTTACTGCCTACTCTGATGCCGATTAGGCCGATTGCCCCACATCACGATGCTCCACCTCTGGCTACTGTGTTTTTCTCGGTCAGAATCTTTGTCATGGTCGTCGAAGCGACAAGCTACTATTTCTCGATCTAGTGCGGAAGCAGAGTATCGTGGCGTTGTCAATGCAGTTTCTGAAGCTACATGGCTACACAATCTTCTTTGGGAGTTACACTTCCCTCCTCAGTCTGCCACCCTTGTTTATTGTGACAATGTGAGTGTGGTGTACCTATCTACAAATCCGGTTCAACATCAATGCACGAAGCACATAGAGATTGACATTCATTTCGTTCGAGACAAGGTTGCACTTGGGCATGTTCGTGTCCTTCATGTTCCGTCATCGTCTCAGTATGCCGATATATTCACTAAGGGTCTACCATCTTCCTTGTTCCTTGACTTCAGATCCAGTCTGAACGTCCGCTTGAGATCTCCCGTTCAGACTGCGGGGGGATGTTAGCCGATATCTCCTCTATTTATGGTTATTATATTTGTTCCTTTATTAGTTCAATTGTATAATCTTATTATATTTATTTTGTATATGTCGGCCCATGGCCTTGGATGATCTATTGTATTTAAACCTTTGCTAATGTTGGAATGAGACACGAAAAATCATTACCAAAACACTGATTTGTTTGTCTTTTTTTAATTATTTTTATATATTTATTTATTTCATAAACATGCTAAATGTCTGATAAGGTATTAACGATAACTGGAGCAGTCGAGAGTTTCTAGTAATTTGAAAACAAAAAAAGCAAAATGACCATTTATAATTCTCAAAAGTAGAAAACATGCAAAATGTCTGATACGATATTAATGATAACCGGAGCAGTTGAGAGTTTCTAGCAATTTGAAAAAAAAAACAAATGACCATTTATAATTCTCTAAGGTACAAAATAAAACTTCACTTTGCCGATTAATTTGTTTTTTTTAATTAATTAATTTATTTAATATTACATGCAAAATATCTAATAGGGTTTTAATGATAACCGGAGCAGTCGAGAGTTTTTATCAATTTGAAAAAAAATAACAAAATGACAATTTATAATTCTCTAAGGTACAAAATCAAACTTTAATTTGTTTATTTGTTTTTGCTTTAATTAATTAATTTATTTATATACATGCAAAATTTATGATAAGGTATTAATGATAATTGCAGCAGTCGAGAGTTTCCAGTAATTTGAATAAAAAAGTCAAATGACTATTTATAATTCTCTAAGGTACAAAACCAAAGATCACTTTGTTGATTAGTTTTATTTATTTATTTATTTAATAATGTAAAATGTTTGATAGGATATTAATGATAACAGAAGTAGTCGAGAGTTTCTGGCAATTTGAAAAAAAAAAAAAAGCCAAATTACAATTTGTAGTTCTCTAAGGTACAAAGTACTTTTTTACACTATTATGTGTTAGAGTACCGGAGCGTACGAAAGTAATTTTATACTATTTCCCCATACTTTTTCTTTTGATGAGCTTTGTGTGTTAACGTTTCATTTCACGAAGTAATTTAAGGAACTTCGTAAACTACACTGGCTCACTGGTACCTCCTGTGTCGCCAGATGCCCTTTCTTTCTGATGAACGGTGTACTATTAGTTTTGGTGTATGTTACCAGTACCTGTCGGGGCTGTGGGTGTAGCCTTTTATATTAGGCGCTCCTGATCATACGTACGGGACAGAATCGCCAAAGTCGACAGGATCAAGAGTGCTTATTGGAGGATCATGCTCCTCTATCTGTCAGAGCATTGTGATTGGTTCTGGTACTAATGCCCTGATCATTTGCTTTGTCGCTTGACCATAACATTTGCCTTGGAGCAGTAAATGCCCAACTCTTAGGAGTGCTGGTGGGCGTTAAGCTCCACTGGGTTTGTCCTTTCTCTCAAGGTTGGTCAACCTGGTGCACTCCCTTCTGAGGATGATTTCAAATTTCTTGGGGATACATATGGTCTTTCCCCGGCGGACAGTGTTGAGTACCCGTTGCTCGGTTCATCGATTTTGTCCCCCCTACTAGGTAAAGTGAGAGTCTACTTGAAGACTCTTGACGTTGGTTTATGTCAACCTCTTACGGACTTTGTTTTGCATAAAGTTGGGTGTGGCATTCAAATGCTTACCCCCAACGCCATAAATAACGTGGTGGCATTCGAGATGATTTGTCGTGCTATCGGCTTGCTCCCGAATTATTTCGTTTTCAAGTATTTTTTCCGATTCTGTTGCACCGGCGATAAATGTACTTTCTCTGTCTGACGAGGAGGACATACCTTGGTCCCTGGGAGGAACCCCAAAAACTGGCACGACAAATGGTTGTGGGTCAACCAAGGCTTGGTGAGTAGCGGTCGGTACCATGCGAATACCTTTGCTAATGTCACTTTCCTCTAATCAGGTCGTTGCCGATCTTTTGAAGATTATCCAGGTCGCCTCTGAGGACTATTCCGAAGAGCTGCTTGTTGGTGTCGGGATGAGCCCCTCCTGGCGGCGACTGGGGAAGATGGCGACCTTTTTCTCTATTGTTGATGGTAAGTGCTTCTATCGTACATTCTCGTTTTCTTCCTCCCCCCCCCCCTTTTTTTTTCTTGAAGGAGATTAACATGTTAATACTTTTGCACCCGGTTGCATGTTTTTCTACTGCATGGTGTCTGTGCAGGTGTCGAGTCCCCGCTGTTTATAGATGAGGTGTTGTGGAAGCGCTATCGGGGAAAACTAGAGCATCGGGATTGGTCAATAATCTCCCTCCTCCCTGTCGTATCGACCATCTTGCTTTAACCGCTGCTACTCCTGCCCCACCCGTGAGTGAAGGGACATCAACGTCGATCAAGGAAACTCCTTTGACAGCCCACCCTATCTTGACTATCGCCCCTCCTGTTGGTGCATATTCCAGCTCCACGAAGGTGGTTGAAGATAGCAAGGATGGTATAATCTCAGACGTCCGTCGTGTGACATCCCCATTTTCACGGCCAGAAAAGACCGATTTTTGTTTATGCTTTATAAAAATCAGAGTAGTTCTTTTAATAAAAATGTTGCGAAATTTGTTCCTAGAAAAACACGATAAATACGTTATTAAAACATTTTCGAAGAAACGTATTTTATTCATTTTCAAACATTTGGGATGTCATCGTCAATACAGAAACATAAGCATAAACGAAACTTACTTTAATTTACACTGGTGATCTACATCTCCTTGATTTGTCAGTGTAATGTAACTTTGTAACAATACCTGTGATATAAATAAATTGAGTGGGTCAGGATGGGAAACCTGGTGATAGGGGGTTTACTTAGGGTTTAGGGAGTTTAGGAGAGATAGAGAGAGAAAGAAGGTAGAGAGAGAAGTGAGAAATGTGTGAAAAATTCGGAACCGTCGCCCCCCTTTTATACCCAGTGAGGCCTCGGATTACGCTGGGTGTAGTCCTTGGCTACACTGGGCCTTCCTCGGATAAGGATGCCAGCTTGCACCAGCTGGCTCGCACCCACTCTTAGACCCAGACAAGATCAAGTACGCTTCGGACGCGGGGTGTAATTCGAGACTTCATGGCGATCATCGGATGTGAGGCCGTGCTCAGCAAGCAACGGCTGGGATTTGGCCACGTCACCACTTCCTTGCAGATTTCGCAATTTTCCTTCCCGACTTCTAAAAATCATAAATTTTGCATACGAGCTCCGTTTTTTACGTTCTTTATATCCACACGAAGGTGGGAACGTACTCTACAACTTTCGTTTAGACTCAGTTGGCTAATTTTGGCTCTATTTTAAAAGTTATATTATTAACAGGTCGGGACAGGATTGGTCTGTTAAATTCTCATAACTTCTTCATCTGATGTCTGTTTTTGCCCATCTTTTTCTCATTATGCTAATCTTAACGAGATCTTCGATTCTCGTCCAGGTCGTGTTAGCTAAAAATCGCTCGATCTAACATTCGAATTTCTGGCTGTACACTACTAATCTGAAACTTCGAAAAATCATAACTTCCTCATACGAAATCAGATTTGGGCGTTCTTTTTATCGACGCTCGTAGTTTAACATATTCTACAACTTCCGTCTAGATTGCTAAGGCTAAATCTCGCTCTATCGTAAATTCACTATTTACGCTTCCCGGTGCCGTGCCGGTTCCGTCGCGAAACTTCGACGGGTCATAACTTCTTCGTTATAACTCGGATTTTGGCGTTCTTTATATGTACGGAAACCTTGTAGCATATACTACAACCTGGTTGAGATTTTTTTTATTCTTAATAATCTTTTGTATAAAAGTCGTTTTCGACCCCTATTGCCTCTAAATTGACTAGCCCAAATTTGTGGCCGTTACATGTCGTGTGCAGGCCAAGAGGAAAGTCGTTTTGGCCATTGGTGAGGCAGTTACCAGTGCGCTTAATATTGGTAAGCGATTTCAGTCAAGGCACAACTTTACTCATCTCTTGAATTCGATATATCCGACGTCGGTAGCGTTTGTTTTGATTCTTGATGATGACCTTCAACAGTATGAGGGAAATCATTCCCGCTTGGAGTCTTAAAAATGATACTCATCTATATGTTCGTGAAAATGCGGTGGAGTTCGTCAGTCATGCGTTTCCACTTGTCGTTGTTTCTGATATGGAAGCCATGAGCCATCATGCCTTGTCCCACAACATGTCTTATGTTGATGCGCAAGCCATGTTTTACCTTGTTGCAGGTTCCCGTTGGATTCAATTACTTAACAAAATGGAGGTTGCTCATTCAGGGTGTAGCGCTCGTGAGGGTGGTTTGAGGCGTCGTATTTCTAAGCTTGAGAGCAATGTCTAGGGTTTAGAACAGAATTGCATGCCTATTGTGTAAACCGTGGCAACGATGGACTTCGTGCCGATTCCTTAGGATGATCCTTAGGAATAAATGAATGAGGAATAGCTGAATCTTAGGGTAGATCCTTAAGAGTAAAGAAGATAATGGGGATGGGTAATTGGGTTGATTGTTTGATGTTTAAATATAATAATTATATTATAGTGAGTTGAAAACCCTATGTACTCACCAGGTTTCCCAACTTGACCCACTCAGTTTATTTGTATCACAGGCATCAATATGAAGTTACATTACACTGAGGGATTAAGGAGATATAAATCACTAATGATAATGAATGTAAGTTCTGTTTATGTTTATGTTTTTGTATTGACAATGACATCCCAAATGTTTTTAAATGAATAAAAATACTTTTCTTCGGAAATTCTTTGATAACGTATTTATCATGTTTTACTGGGAACAAATTCCGCAACATTTTTATTAAAAGAGGTACTCTGATTTTTATAAAGCATAAACAAAATCGGTCTTTTTTGGCCGTGAAAATGGGATGTCACACATGCCCTGCTTGTGAATGAAGCCCTTCTCGCTTTTGCAAGCATGGATCATGCATCTCTGCTGGGTTTGGGAGAGTTGGACATGCAGGAGTCTGAGAGCTTTATGCTTTTGACGGTGTTGAGGAGACCCCTGAGGGTATGCTAATTGATAGTGACGATGGTGAAGGCACTGGTGGTAATATTGGTGTTAGTGTTGGCGATAACGGTGATGATAATGACAAGGACATGGGTGGTGGTGGCCAACATTGATGCTAGTGATCCGGGATTAGTGGATTGTGCTAGTGGTGTTGATCCTGTTGTTTCTTGAGGTGTGTTGCCCCTCTGGGGCGTGGAAAAAAAACTTTGAAGCTTTATAACTTGTAGTTTTGTTGGTGAATAGTTTTGTCAGTGTCGGCCTCTTAGGCCTTACTTTGGTAGTGAACCGTAATTGATAACGTGCCTTAGCAAGCATGAAAAGAGTCACACCCAGCCGCAACATAATGCCTCAAGGCATAGTGCACCCAGCAGGACAGTCCCAATAGAGCTTAGCGCCCGCCAGCACCCCTGAGAGCAGAGCACTCTCGTAGAAAGGCTCGCACCCGCTTAGGCGTTTCCCACTCCAAGACAAATGTATGGTCAAAAGACAAAGCAAACGATCAGGGCATTACTTCCAGAACCAATCAAAACGCTCTGACAGATAGAGGAGCACGATCCTCCAATCAGCACTCCTGGTCCTATAGGCTCTGGCGATCCTATCCCGTACAAACGATCAGGAGCGCCTAATATAAAAGGCTACACCCACAACCCCTACAGGTAAGTAATCTTCTCCAAGTAACATACACCAAACCTTAGAATACCCAACTGACTTGACCGTCGGAGCATCTTTCCGGGAAACAGCTGACGACCTTCTTTTCACTGTGACCTTGTAGGAGCAGTGACGGAAAACACAACTAAAAGCACACCATTCATCATTTGGCGTCATTCGTTGTGTGATAAAAAAACAAAACTAAAAGCACATCGTTCATCAGAAAGAAATGGTATCTGGTAACACCAAAGGTACCAGTGGCACACCGACCAGTCCCATTCGGTCAATAGTGGTCGCCAGAGAGGTGTGATGCTAAACAAAACTAAAAGCACGTCGTTAAAAGAATCACCACCATCCATAGTGGTCGCTAGAGACGTGCCGGATGAGGGTAGTTTGGTGATAATCGTCGAACCACCAGATAGAAAACAACAACTGGCCGACGAGAGATACCTTTCCTCTGCCTCTGTCCTAACAACAATCACTCCCACACAGATGTCTCAACTACCGCCTACACTGTCAACGGAAAACACCCACGTCGCAGCACCGATCCCACCCCAACAGTCGATGCCAGTCCATATGACAATGCTAGAACCCACATTTTTTCAAACACCGCCACTGTTCCAACTGGTAGCGCGTGCAACCGGTAGTCTCTTAGATACCACCGCTGTTTAATCCAATGGCGAGAGAGCAACAAATGACCCTTCAACCAATGTTGCCACTAAATCAGACGACCGACATCCAACCAACATTCCACCATCGTCGATAATCTAGACACCAGTGAAAGTGCAAGCAACCCCCTCAATGTTATCGCTGGCCCAAAATCTGCCCACATCATCCAACCACCTGCTAACATTACAATTTCTTCAACAAACATTCTATGGTTAAAACACTAGTTATTATACTCCTTATAATAAGTTAATTGTGCAATCGCGTACTGTAGCCCAACAATGCAATTTGAAAGGCATGTTGCCTATTCCAAACCAAGATTGTTTATCGCGTAGCGTGACATCTCTGTTCACCAAAGAACCACTAGACTACGAAATTCCAAACATAACTAAACCCCCTAAGCTAAAAACTTACAACGAAACCATAGACCCAAATAGCCACATCAACACATATGAATAGACGATCATGACGTGACTAAAGCTGGATGAACAATTCTGGTGCACATACTTTTTGACAACTCTGGACGACAACGTCGGAACATGGTTCAAATGCTCCGCCTAGGAAGCATATACGACTTTGGGCAACTGAAAATACCTATTCCTCACAAACTTCATGCAGCTACGGAAGTATTAAGGCGACTCACATTCCATTAACGGCTGCAAACAGAAAGAAGGGGAAACGGTAAGAGAATATTTCACGAGTTTCACGAACGCCATGATGGATGTCCCAAGGCATGACGAAGGCATAATAGCAGGGGCCTTCACATGGGGACTCCTGTCGGGCCCTCTATCCCAAAAGCTTATGGGCAAAAAACCCACAGATACAGGCCGAACTGAAAGAAAAGGTAGAACGATATTTGAGAAAAGAGGAAAGGGAAGCAACGAAACAGGCATACCTGAACGCCATGATCACCCCTACAAAGCACCACAATCCGCCTCATGCAGAGGCGTAAGGCGGGAACAAGCATTTTGGGCGAGGAAAACGCTTGCAGGGGCGTTTCAGGTCATTCACCCAGGATGACAGGCGGGTCCGACAACCAAACATCTATGTGGTCGCAGACAAGCAACCAACAAAAGTAGCGAAGGGACGGCTCTGTGAATACCATAAGAGCAAAACACATGACAATGCCAACTATTCGGTGTTGAAGAGAGAAATGGAGGAAAAATAGTTAAAGGGAAACCTCATCGAGGTAGCGTGGAGCCTCCGCGCCAAATTTGACGCTGAAAACGGGAAGGATGCAACAAAAGAGCATGCCCAACCCAGGGAAATCATCATGATATGAGTTAAGCAGGAGTGACAAGATGAACAGGACGACCAGGCAAGCCTCACCACGACAATGCAAGGGCTCACATTTTCAATGAGAGACCCTCGACCCAAAGGCTGGAAAGGAGACAACCCGCTCATAATCCAAGGGCTCATTAGGAACATAACAATCCATAGGGTGTACATCAACACGGGCAGCTCGGCGGACATCATCTACGAACATTGCTTCTACCTCCTCCCTGACAGATGGAAGGAGAATCTAAAGCCCGCCACAGGGAGGATCGTTGGTTTTACATGGCATAGCTTGTGGCCCAAAGGCACAATTCACCGGCTCTCATGCTGACCAGCCACAACAAGCAGCGAAGGAAGACGACTCTAATCGACTTTGTAGTAATACGACACCCGACAAAGCATAACATCATTTTGGAGAGGACAGCTCTACTCAAACTTTGAGCAACTCCGTCAACAATGCACAAGATCGAAAAATTCAGCACCACCGAAGGACCAGGCACAATCCTCGTGACCCCAACAAAGGAACTACAATGTTTCAAGGTCATGCGGCCAACAGAAATAACACAAGAAAGCAAAAAGGCACAAGTCGAGTCAACAAACAGGAAAGTAATCATCCACGAAGAATAATCGGATCAACCGGTCAGTGTTAGCAATAACCTCCCTGAACCAGCTAGACGAGCGCAAATCAACCTTTTAAAACAATATAAAAATGTGTTTCGCATGGACTCCCACCGATAGGAGAAGGGTAGACAAGGGAGTTATAGATCACAGGCTGATGATCAATCCGGGCACAAAGGAAGTTAAGGAGAAAAAAGGGTTCAAGGGGTGACCACAATAGAGCAATTAATGTCGAGGTAGCCAAGCTAACAAAAGCATGGATCTTAAGGGAAGCGATCTTTCCAACCTGGATCGCCAATCCAGTTATGGTAAAGAAGCACGAAGGCTCATGGTGCATGTGCATTGACTACTCTAATCTGAATAAGGCATTCCCCAAAGATTGTTATCCCTTGCCAAAAATCGATCAGAAGGTAGAATCATAGCATGGGTTCAAGTTAAAATGTTTCTTGGAGGCGTACAAAGGGTACCACCAGATCTTAATGAGCAAAGAAGGCGAAGAGAATATAGCCTTCTACATAGACCACAGAGCTTTCTGCTACACGAAGATGCCATTCGAGCTAAAAAATGCAGGTGCAACATACCAACGACTAGTCGATTCCATATTCGCTAAACAGATCGGAAGGAATATCGAAGTATACGTTGACGACATGGTCATCAAAATCCCTGGATGAAGAAAAGTTGCTACAGAGGATGTGTAGGAAACCTTCAAGACGTTATAAAAAGTCAGGATTAAGCTAAACCTCGGCAAGTGTATATTCAGAGTAGAAGAGGGGCAGTTTCTGGGATACTATGTCACTAGGCAAGGAATATAGCCCAACCCAGTCAAGGTGGATGAGTTCATGCAGAACCCGTCACCAAGCACTCTGAGAGACATCTAAGGCCTGAACAGAAAGCTCACTGCCCTAAGCCATTTCATATCAAAATCGGTTGAGAAGGCTATGCCGCTCTTTCACACGCTCAAGGATATGGACCCGGAAGGAAAACCAGCTGCTGGGAAACCACCAAAGGATAGCCAGTGATGGACTCTATACACGGACGATGCATCTACCAGGGAAGGCTCAAGATCGGGCCTAATCCTAACCAGCTCAGAGGGGGAGGAAGTTACGTATGCCCTCCATTTTGATTTCTATACCTCAAACAATGAAGCAGAGTACGAGTCCATACTCGCAAGCCTACGGTTGGCCAAACAAATGGGAGCGGAGGCAGTAGTGGCCCTGACAGATTCAAGACTAGCCGCCAACCAATTCAACGGAAGCTTCAAAACAAAAGATAAAACGATGGAGAAGTATGTCAAGACAGTACAGCAACTCGTCAAACCCTTCAAAGAGTTTACCATCAAGGAGATACCAAGAAGCGAGAACACAAGGGAAGACATCCTAAGCAAGTTGGCATCAACATGTTTTGACCTGGGCAGTTAATAGCGCCGAGATCTCGGTGGGATAATGTTATTCGGTTGTTTGCAAAATCCCGGTTTCAAATAGCGTTCGGAAATATCGGAGCCGAGATTATCACCGATATCAGCCGCTATTTCACCGATATTTCAATACCAGTATCCCGGTTTTTTCCCGCTATTTGATTTTTTTTGGGATTTTTATACAGATTTATAAAAAAATAAGTACTTTAATATGGATTATAGCACACAACTTATAATATTATATTCCTAATCACCTTTCGGTAACGTTGTGACCTAATCAAAACTCGGAAAAACTAGATGGAAACAAATTGGAACAGATATAGATATAAAGACTCAGTTAATTTGTAATTAAACCTCGATTAATGCATGTAATTTGTAATTATAATCAAACCTCAGTTATGCATTTCAATTGTAACTCTTTTTGTGCAGCAAGTTAAAGTTTTAATTTGTAAATAGGTTCGCTTTTGTGATTATATATATATATATATATATATATATATATATATATATATATATATATATATATATATATATATATATATATATATATATATATATATAATTTTTAAAAACCGTTATCTCACCGCGATAACCGCTATTTTAAATCACAGCAAGTGACCGCTATAAGATTTTAGACCGCGATAACTGCATAGGTTTTGACTACCTGTCCAAAAAGGTCCTAGTAGAGGAGCTCAAAGAGAGAAGTATAGACGAGAGACAGGTGCACACCTTAACAATGGCCAGACGCACATGGATGACTCCGCTAATCGAATACTTGCAGCACGGTATTTTACCATATAGCGACGGAGAAGCCATAAGAATACGCGTTAAAGTGCTCCCTCGTACGCACTTGTGGATGGAGAATTATATCGTAAGGGATTCACGACGACTTGGCTAAAGTGTGTAGACGAGATTAAAGGTAGGGAATCACTCTAGGAGGCACATGTTGGTCAGGAAGGTGCACACAAAGGAGCGCGCTTTGGTATGGAAGGTACTCTACATGGGTATCTATTGCCCGAGCACACACCAGGACGCGACAGAGTTAACATAGAAGTGCGTGGAGTGACAGGCATATTCCCCAATCTAGGGGAACCCCTCAAACCCCCTGGAAAACATCTCCAGTCCATGGCTATTTTACTAATGGGATGTTTTTCAGGAAACTCCCTAGCCAGCTGATGAAGCTCTACAGTCGATGCAAACTCAGCCCTAAACCTGGTCACAAAGTCCGACAAGGTCATAGCCTATATGGTTGGGGCTCCCAACGAATCACTGACTGTCTCCCACCAATCTCGAGCTCGGTCTGTCAAACATCCTGCAGCGTACCGGACCTTCGACCCCTCAGGGCAGAAGCTCGTTAACTGCGCAGACTCCATGTCTGCAATCCACCTCCTAGCCACAATGGGATCCTTCACCTCATGAAATTATGGTGCACCACATCCCTGTAATTCCTTGAAGGAGAGTGTGTGTGTCACTGTCTGGCCAGATGTCATGTCGCTCATGAACGCCCTGAGGCAATCCTCCATCAGCTCAATGCTCCCTTCCTTGATCAACCCAAAAATCATCGGGGTCGCCTCAAGGATGCCTCTCGTAATCTCTGACTCGATGAACTCACGTAACCCATCATCAACCGGCTCGGACCCCGCACCTGAACCTGAACCTGATCCCGACCATGAACCTCGTGCTTCGAAACATGTCACCACCATTTTGAAACAAAACACATAATCGTTAGAGTCATACATAATCTCAAGATGTCTCACACACACTACAAGTTCACTAACCCTCCTTGACTCGAGTATGGATCCTCTACTTTCAATAGTACGGGCCCATACTACCTTCCATATATATATATATATATATATATATATATATATATATATATATATATATATATGTACTTTCTTCAAGATTGTCTTGACTTCACCAAGTCCATTCTACTACTACTGCTTACTACACTAATCTCATCCTAGGCTTACCTTAGGGTAACTCTCCACCATCAGCTGCATAAGAAATCCCTGCTACCTTTATAGTTTGTTTTGTTTACTTCTTTTTATAGTTTATTTTAGCATATGTCATTCATAATTTAGATAATTTCCATGCATATTTTCCTTTTTGTTATTTTATGAATATTTCAGGTACTTTCGAATCTTATGAGCATAATTGCAGGTTTTCGGGTCTAGTGGAGCGGGAGTGTTCGGGACTTATGGAAAGAGATGGGATTTGGTAGACAAAAAGGATGTTAGGCTTGGTGATTGTGGAGATGATGCATGGAATGAGCTGGATGGTTATGTGAAGGCTTAGACTAAATGAAGTTTGAATTTGAATTTGTAAGAACCGGAAGAATATTCGAGTGTGTGGAGATTGTTAATCGGGCGAGCGCACGAGCTTTGGAGGATTTGAAGAGGTCAAATTGTGCTTAAAATGAAGAAATAACTTGAAGAAAATGGGCTAGGAGGTGATTGGACTCGATCTGGGCTAGTGGGATATGCTTTGGAGGCCCAAAAACTCAAAGAAGCTCATGTCAGACACCACCCGCGCAACTCACCCGCGCAGCAGCACGCAGGTCGCGCAAGGCCCTGCAAGGGCATTTCTGGGAATTAATGTTATAAGCTATATGGGGAAGGTTGGTGCCTATCTTTTACACACTCTTGGACATCCGATTTTTGAAGATTCTCTCTGGAGTTTTGAAGACTTTTGAAGGCCAAGAACACTTGAAGAACATCATCTTTTTACCTCTTGATTCTTGCTTAATGTTTGGTAAAATCATCTTCTAACTTTGTTTCTTTGAGTTTAGCCATGCTTGGCTAAACTAATCTTGGTTGACATTTTGTTGAATCCTTTGAACTTTTGTTGAATGTTGAAGAATCCATGAACTTGTTCTTAAATCTTTATGGAAATGTTTTGTGTTTTATCATATTATCACTACTAGTATGTTTTTATTCATGAGTTTAAATGTGTTTGTAGTGATTAGTTGACTAATTTCTTGATTAAGTAAAGGATCTTCAAATTAGCAAGCAACAAATGATTTTTGTGTTGTTTTTGCTTCACATAATCATAAAAACATTTTCTCCAACATGGTAGTGAAAGCCATTGACTCCTCTTGGATTTGGTGACTTTTTGGTTCTTAATGCTAGTTGACTTTCACTAATTACATGCTATTTGGAATTAGTGACTTTGATTAAGGAAATTGTTATGAGCTTCTCTAGCCATTTCAACAATTAAGAAAAGTCTAGGTAATCTCAAGCTCCTTGGATTACTATAGCCAAATTAAGGATTTAAAACAAGTATTGCACCATTGGATTCTAATGATATGTTCTTCAAAAAGTCAAAGTGAGGAAACCTTAAATCAACCATCCTTCTCTTATTTATTTACATCAAACTCTTATTTTTGTTGAAATTGTTTATTTAAATTTTAGTTTAATTCTAGTTTCTTTCAAGTATTTCAAAAGATCAATCCCACAATTTTTAATTTATTGTCATTTTACAAGTATTTTTACAAAGAGATTTTTCATAGAGTTATAAAATTGAACCAATCTCCGTGGATTCGATCCCTTTACCACTATACACTATTTAGTGTAAAAGATTTAGGGTTATTAATTTTGTTGGCCTCGACAACCATCATTTACCTAACTAGCTCGCGAATACCATTTCATATCACTCAGAACAGATAATTCTTCGAATGGGAGGCCCTACCCTACAACGGTTGGACTCAAACAAGAGCTGCAAAATAGGTCTAGACCTAACCTTCTGAAATTATTTATTCCTCATAATATGTAACTTAACATATTTGTTTACTAGTTAGTTAAAGATAACTATGATTCCTAAAAGCACAAAACAAGCAACATTCATGCATTGAATAACCCAAACCACACATATCCTATCTAGGCTATCATATAACTGACTAATCAATACTATCATGCAACACATAAGGCATCTTCCTAGACCCTTAACTTTAATCTAGCATGCAGTTCTCATACACATATAGTAGGCATATAAGGCATCTTTCCTAGATCTTTATCCCTAATCTAGCATGCATTTTTTATAATCATATCATATCATAACATATAAGGTATGAGTATATTGGGGAAAACTTACTTGAGCTCGGCCGATTGCACGCATCACACACCTTGTTCTTTTCAAAGTTCTTTTCCTCTTTTCAAATTCGTTTCAAAAGTCTTTTTATAAAATCTTTTGAAAATAATTTATGTTTTTTCTTTGTATTATTGAAAACTAATATATATATATATATATATATATATATATATATATATATATATATATATATATATATATATATATATATATATATAGGGGAATGATCAAATGAGAACATCTAAAAGGTTGAGAACGCGAGAACAATTCTAGACCAATCAATATAAGGGCATATTAGTAATTGTATATTTTAATTAAATTAAAATAAAATAAAAATCAATCTAAATCCCTTAAATTTAGAACCAATTACCAAAAAAGAAATAAATATTCGATTTTTGTTTTATTTTTCTTATTAATGGGATATAAAAAAAACATTTTTACCAAAATTTATTTTAAAATTAAAAATATATTTTTTTTTTCTTAAAAAATTCATTTTTTTCTCCTATTTCACGTTTTTTGTGTTAAAAAAAAATGAATATAAGTCGAACCCCAGATTAATACATTTGTATTCATAATTGATTTTTTTTAAAGAAACTTGTTACTGCTCCAATCACTAATGACTACACATCAATTTACAAGTAATCAAATTCTTTTTTTAATCAACTAGAAATAAAAATAGTGTAAAAACTATCATTTCTTCATAAAAAGAATACATCTAATCATAAATAAATACACTCATTAACACATGATTACAATGTTATTCACAAATGAATAAACTGCTACTAACAAATGAGTACGCTATTATTCAGAATCGAATACCTCTAATCATAAATAAATACATTCGTTCACACATGAATGGACTGCTAATCACAAATGAATACACTACTATTCATAAATACATATGCATTCTAACATAAATAAATTTATCAAAATATAATATAACTTACATCTAAAAAATACAGAACATAATAGCTCAAATTCTGCAACTTTCATCTTCTCAAACAAATCCAAAGGACCTCAACAAAACCCATTTGGAAGAACTCTCAGAACCTTCAAAGTCAGTTCAAAACTTTTTCTCGCATCTCTCTGATTAGCAATAAAGCACTTGATATCGATAATGTTTTCTTACCTTTGTCGAGAAGCTACCACCAGGACCCTCGTTCCTCTCCTCTAACTTCCTACTATTAACCAATGCCATCCAAGAGCTCGTCCCAATCATCAGAAATCTTAAATTAAAAAATAGAACACTGGTCACTCTTTCTATTGGTTCTCGTCAACTCATCTTTGTTGGCAATCAAGATCTCACCCACGAACTACTCATCCAGTGAGACTCAGGCTTCTCCGGCCGCCCTAGCACCTTGGCGGCTCTCAACATCACCTCAGCCTCGTACTACCCTAGTTGGAGGGTCCTTCGTCGTAATCTTGCCACTGAGATCCTACAACCCTCCTGCGTGAAGTCCTATTCCTTGGCTCGCAAGTGGACCCTTCAAACCCTTATTGTTCGCTTGCAGCAACAGTCACAGAGATACTTGTTGTGTGATGATGACGGTAGCGGTTGTGTTGTTGGCGGATTCTACAATCACGATGGTAGTAGTGGTGTTTTTTGTCTTGTGTGGCGGCTAGGTTGAAGAAAACTCAAAAGATCGGCAGTGGAGAGATGAGAGGGAAGAGGCGTACGTTTTTTTAGTGTTGGCTTCCATCAATTAGGGTTTAAAGGAAACGAGAGAGAGAGAAAGAGAGAGAGAGAGAGAGAGAGAGAGAGAGAGAGAGAGATTTTAGGAGCTGATAAAAATAAGATAGAACCTAATGACTATAGTACCCTTTTAGTTAATTAAGAAGTTACAATTTAATCCTATGACTTTCAGAATTTATATAAATGTCCCGTTAATATTAACCTTTGATTTTAAAATTTGGAGAGCCTAGATCTGTTCTCGCGTTCTCAACCTTTTAGGTGTTCTCATTTGATCCTACTCCTATATATATATATATATATATATATATATATATATATATATATATATATATATATATATATATTGTATAATAGTGAGGAAATATGAAGTTTTATATATTTTGAAATTCATAATATTATAATATATTATATATCCTTTTCAACTAAAAACATTGTTATAATCCTGTAAACTATGCGGTATGGGTCAGTTTTGCTCGTTATGGGCTTATGTGGACGACCTTAATGCCGTTGTAACAGGGGGAACACCTCCCTACTCGTTGCTTCTCGTCGTTTTATAATTCGTGCTTGTTACCATCGGGTGAAACGGTATAATTTCAGTTTGATTTTAAACTCAAACGGTCAATTTAACAAAAAAAAAACTTTAAAATTAATTATTCTTTTCCTATATAAATACCTATTATCTATACATTTTCTTACACATAACTTATCTTTTTCTCTCTATATAATTTCAATTATCTTCAAAAAAAATTATGGATCATTTTTACTCGTCCGATGATTTCGATGATGATATTTTCTTCAGGATGATGTATCATTATTGCACTACTGACCTGCTACAACCAGACTCAGTCCCTGAGTCTCGCTACTAACAAGACGTGAGATGTTAAACATAAATCGCAAGGAAGGACACGAACATTTATATCGCGACTACTTTGTGGATAATTATGTATGGGTTAAAGGACTTCAAAAGAAGATTTCGTTTTAAGTAGGAATGTATTTCTACGGATCACCAACACATTGGGATCCGGTATCACTTCTTTACTATACTTTTATAGAAAATAAATACAAATGTACTACATGTTTCTTTAATTTTACAACAAATGTATTATTTTTTTAAAATTGTGGTTAATTTATGTTTAGGTATGAGTTTTTTCAATTGAGATATGATGCTAGAGGCAGACGAGGGTTTACAACGTTGCAGAAATGTGTTGCGGACATTCGTTTGATGGCTATGGGGGAGTCACCCGACACCATGGACGACTATATGAGAATGTACGAAAGAACCGCAAGGGAGAGTTTTGTATACATTGTCAAAGGGTGTTGTTGAAACATTTGGAGACATGTATTTGCGGAAACCTTCGTTGAATGATTTGCAAGAATTGTATGCGGCGCATGAAGAACGCCATCGGTTTCCCAGAATGATCAGAAGCATTGATTGCACATATTGGAAATGAAAAAATTGTTCGGTGGCATGGAAAGGGCAATACGCAAGTGGTCATCACGAATCACCTTCGTTGGTTTTAGAGGTTGTTGCTTCTCAAAATTTATAGATTTGGCATGCATTTTTTCGGGTTGCGGGTTCCAACAACGACATCAACGTACTTGATCAGTCGCCAATATTCGAAGATCTTTTGAATGAAAAGGCCCCGAATGCTCCTTTCACGGTGAATGGAAACGAATACAAATATGGGTATTACCTTACAGATGGAATAAATTCTCAGTATTTCACATTCGTGAAGGCATTCCACCACCCGGTTGAAGAACGAGACAATTTTTTTAAGAGAAGACAAGAAGGAGCACATAAGGATGTGGAACGTGCTTTTGGAGTGCTGAAGGCGAAGTGGCATATAGTTGAACATGCAGCACGATCATTGGATTTAGAAACTCTACGATATATCACGTATGCATGTATCATGATGCATAGCATGATAGTAGAAGATAAAGGATGAAATATTGAACACTATATCCCAACAGAGCCTAGACACGTTCAATTTCAATCGGGAACAACAGAGTATTTGCATCGAGCCGTTGACATTCAGGATACAAATAAACACAGACAACTTCGAGAGGACTTAACAGATTATATCTTCTATGGTAACGATAACGATAACGAATAATGTTTAGTTTTTAAAAAAATGTTTTTTATAAATAGCATTGTATTTTTCTTGGGTTTTTTTTTTTTTTTTTTTTTTTGGATGTTATTTGTAATTTAATTTATATGTTATTTTTAATTTTTAAAATTTATTTTTATTCTATGTTATTTATAGTTTTTAAACATTATGTTTTATTTATTATGTTATATTTAAAATATATTTGTTTAAATTAAAAAAATTGGAAAAAAAATAAAAAAGAAATTATAAAGAGGTAAAAAAGTTGGTGATGGTGATCATTTCCCACTTGGTGTTATAACCATTGGTGATGTGACATATAGTGTTATAACTAATTACCCACATCTTATACTCTTATAGGATTTCCGCAAGTCATGTTATCCCTAATTTGTCTACTAATTAAGGGGGTGTTTGGCTTGTCTTTTGAAAGGGCAAAAGTTCTTTTTGGAAAAGATAAATAGCAAAAGATGTTTGGTAAATATATTTTAAAAGTGACTTTTGGATTTGAGATAGAAGGTTAAATGACTTTTTGGAAAAGTTAGAAAAACCTGACTTTTTGTAACTTTTCCAAAAAGTTCTTTTGCTTCTCAAAAAGACAAGCCAAACACCCCTAAGACTCTCACATGTAGTTGTATTTGATTAGCATTTTAACCTATTGGTTTAAGAAAAAATTGATAGGACAATTTTTGGTAAAAACAATATATAGTATGTTCAAACCATTAATAAAAAAAATATTAATAAATAAACATTTCAATAAATTTAAGTTCTTGTATTCCAAAAAAGAATTAAAAACTTTAAAATTTATAAGTTGTAATTAAGAAAATGTTAATTATGGAAAGCTTTTATAATATTTGACCGTTAGAAGTCGAAAGGGTTGGCTTCGTATTCCCGCAATATATACGTTCTTCAGATATCCCGCTCTCAACCGATACCCAAAAAAGCCCCCGAAAATCGATGGCGATATCTGCAACTCCTCCGCTCCCAGGAGACCAAAGCATCACCTTCCTTCGCCGGAGATCTAAGAAACCTTTGGAATTCGAAGGAACTGGTTTTTAGTTGAGTGTTATATATACGTTTTACACTGCCGGAGACGTAAACACCCACAACTTTCAAATGAGACTCTCATTCATCTCTCTAGTCCAAGAAATTATCAAGATCGTTGTAAGTTTTTCTAGGGTTTTTTGTGATTTAAGATATTGTAATTTCGTTTTAAATTAAAATTGTTTAAATAAGAAAGAATCAAAGGTTAATTGTTATTCTTCTTTATCTTATTTTATATTCTCTCTACTCGTTGGGGTTTCTACTTTCTAGTAAGACCCACTCCGATTTGCTTATGATTTGCTTATTCATGACTGAATGTGTTTTTGTGATGTAGACCAGGGCTCAGGTTATGTCCTCATAAGAAAATTTTGGAAGTGTAAAATCAGTTTATGTGTGAAATTCTGTATGTATTTGTAACTGATAAATGTTTCATGTTATCTCATATAGGAGGGATAAGAAACTTGCTTTGGACTAGCAGATTAAATTTTCACTTTATCAATTTTGACTGAATGAGCTCGAAACTCGGCAGCAGCATTGACTCTTTTGAATATTTTTTGACTGAATGAGCTTAATCAGAACAAATGTGTAAGACTTAATTCGGTAAGGTCGTTTCTTTTTTTACTTAATGCAGAATGTCAAGGAAAGAAGGCTTTTCCCATTAGAGGTAGTTGTAACCTTTAAGTTACAATAAACCTATTCCATGTCTATAAAAATGCAAGTTTTGAAGTTTTGATGGTGAATTAATGCTTTTTTTTAATGCTTTAGGTAGTGTTTGATAATTGGTACGATTTTAATAATGAATGAAGTGGCGTATTTCTTTGGTCTACAGCAAAAGAGAGCGAAGTGGCAAGTAGGATTGTTATGTTTGTGTTTTTTCCCCAATTCTACAAAAGTTATAAATTATTTAACTAAACAGTGTTTTTATTTGTTTAGGCATACGCTATTGTGAAGAACTATGGTGAGAAGGTGCTTATTCAGGTTACTTAATAAGTTGATAAATGAGTGGTCATATTAGTCTTTGATCTTCTTTGAAAATACATGCCACCCAATTTCTCATTTTGCCCCTTGCTATAAACCAGTAAACTCTGGGGCTTATCAGACAGCTCCTGTAATTCCCAAAGCACGCTTTGTATTTTGGCGAGTCAAATATAAAGGTTACAGGTGAGTTGATTACTTCATCTTTATTGGATTTGGATGTTATTATTGTTATTGTTATTGTTATTACATTTCAGGCAAACTGATATTTTTTGCAGTCACTGTTGAAACTGGGTAGATTTTTGAAAGTAAAATGTTGTAAAAAGATGATAGAGTTATAGTCTAGACCTGATAGAGATGAATTAGGACAATTGAGTAGGAATCTGATTGAATGATTAGAGTAAAATCACTCCAAAAACAGAATACCTAACCACTTCTTAACTGTCCTTATTTATACTTGTAATCACCACCGACTTAGCTAAAAGGACTATAATGCCCTTGATTCAGACAGTCACAACAGTTACTTCCTATTTCTTGAAGGAAATTGCAATTAGATTCGCAAACCATCTTTATTATCATTTCTCACTTGTCCCTTTTACTTTAGTTCTCTAGGGATAAATTTCAGTAAGTAGCAGCATACTTCTTCTATTTCCATATGTTAAGAAAGTATGTATTTCATCTTATTCTTTCTGGTGGCTTACTTTAATTTTACTCTTCTTTCTAAGTTTGTGTGCTTCTTACAAGTTCTGTTTTTTTTTTTTTTTTTTTTTTTTTTTTTGTATTTAGATAAAACATACATAAACACTCTTTCTGTTTTTTAAAAGGAACAATATGGATTGATTTTCATATCAGATACGAGGACACGGAAAGGTAATTAACTTCAAATTCTCTTTGTTGTCTTGTTACTGTGTTTCCAGCTAATTCCTTTTGTATTGTAGCAATCCTGACCTGTGTTGGATGCAATTAATTTCTTGATGTGATATTATTATTCTTTTTATTTAAATTGGGTATCATGTTTTGGGATTCTTTAGTTACTTTATTTCTATTATGGGTATTTTTCTGTTGTACAAATTGGTGTGATTGGTATGTAATGTATTCAGCAGTGTAAGTTGATGTTTTAGATTTCAACCACCATGTCGTTGTAATTAGGATCTACTTCAGATTTGTTTGTCAACTTACTTCATTATATTTCACTAGATGTGAATTTTTGAAAATTCTCTAAATAATTTTCATTTCTCTTTCTAAAATTATACGCATCTATCTACCTTTTTTAATGGTTATGTGTTGACGATTGATGTGCATGGATAATGACGTCTTCAATTTTCTGGATTTGTGTTTATATCTGTGTTTGACTTGATAGAAAATGCGTCCATTAGCGATATATCCTTTGCTAGACTGATGGTAGTACATATAATATAGTTATCACTTTTATTATTATTATTATTTTTTGTAATTATTAGATTGTTTATTATATATGTACATATAATATAGTTATCACTTTTATTTTTATTATTATTATTATTATTATTATTATTATTATTATTATTATTATTATTTGTAATTATTAGATTGTTTATTATATATGTAGTAGTAAGATATATTTTATTTGTTCTTAACATGTCTCAATCTTTTCTGCTGAAATTTGATCTATTTTATTTGTTCTTAACATGTCTCAAGTTTCCATGTAGACCAAATAAGTCAAAATATATTTATGATTTTTGAAATGTGATCTGCTTAATTTCAGGTTTAGCATTCCCTCCTCTTTAACATCTATAGTGGAGAGGGAGTTTCTTGCTACAATTAAACATGTTTTTATTGTCAGCTTGGTGGTTTAACCGTTTAGGCCCAAAAAGGGTTTTTTTTTTTTTTTTTTTTTTTTTTTTTTTTTTTTTTTGCACTTTTGGTCCTTATTTAATGGTTTCATAATGCTTTTTACTACCCCGGTGGTCGTCAACTCTTCTAAAATGACCATTTTGTCATCTCTCATATTTTCATTTTCATGGAGTGTGATGAAATTTCAACGAAATTCCTCCAAAAACTATTGTCATATATGTTGAAGGAGCATACCTAAACCCTAAGTCCTTAAAAGAATCTTTTTGAACTTCTTGTAGCATCTCCAGTATTTGCATCATTGGCTAAGAGGTAGCTTGTTAAAAATATGTGTAATTATGGATTCTAAATTATTAATTAATCAAACATTAAGTTACTAATATTCATATTCTAATAATCTTGAATGTTTTGTATATTGCATCATTAATCCATTTAGGCTTGTTAGAATTGGATTGTCTTTTGCAGCAACTGGTTGTGGGATTTTATTTGACTTTTGGTCCATCACAGTCCGTAGAATAGGAGCTGACTGTCTCAATTTTCAAAGGTATATTTGACTTCTTCTTCTTATTTATTTATTTATTTATTTTGCTCGTTAGATTAAGGGGGTGTTTGGGATTGCTTTTGAAAACAGTTATTGACTTTTTGAAAAGCTAATAAGTCAAAAAAGTGTTTGGCAAACTCAAAAACACTTTAGAATAGTTTTTTCTATAAGCTTGAAAAAACATTTTCTAATAAGAATGTAAAACTTGGTTTTTTGAACTTATTTATGACTTTTTAACCAAAATAACTTCAAAAAACATTTTTTTCAGCCAAACACTTTTGAACTTATTGACTTGTTGGCTTTTCATTATAAAAACTAATCCAAATACTTTTTAAAAAACTCATTTTACCACCACTATAAGTCAACAAACATTTTTATCTAAAAGCAATTTTAGAGTTCAAAAAACACTCCGAAACACCCCCTAAATCACCTTAATAACTTTCCAAGCTGGTTGGTGTTGGTGAGGCTTCTTTCACCTCTATTTTTTTGCTCATTGATTTTGTGTGGCAATTTGTATTTTTTATTTTAAATGATGTATATGTTTACTTTAGAATTTATATGACAATTTGTATTTTTTATAATTGTTTTATCTAGTAGTACAAGAGACAACATAAAGGTAATATGGTTATTTTTTTACCATTCACCAGTCAGTCAGAAAAATAATAAAACAACATGGTTTCGATCAAATATGGATTCAACCAACACTAAACTCAACCAACAACTATCAAACGACTCTTAAGGTGTTATTTTATGTTTTGAACCCAAAAAGTAATGATATTATTAATAATACAATAAGATTCTATTTTATGTTTCTCAAAGATAGTATATTACGTTTGTTTTTTGAAAAACCTTTAATTGTTGATCATATTTTTGTTTTTTGAAAAACCTTTAATTGTTGATCATATTTTTGAAAAGTTTATGTATTCTATTGTCAAGGTAACCCTTGACCGGCTGATAACTTGTTACCGGCTAAAATCACCCTTACGACAAACAATGTGGGTGAGTGATGGAGGAAAGGTTTTGAAACTGCATTAGTAACACCACACCTTGGGTGCTGGGTATGAAAGGTTTTTTTTTTGATAAAATAAGACAAATGGTGAATATATTCTTCGGTCTAAGAAGAAATATGAAGGTTTTATTTTAATGAAGTTATTTTGTTTGGGAAAAGTTATTACTCAATTTAAAAGATGTCCTTTTAACTTAAGAGATGAGATGTATTTTTTTTTTTTTTTCTTAACGATAGAGAGAGTTTAGAATAAAACACCATATGATTCATTAGTTTTTGTATGGAAAATTTTCTATCAAAGATTTTATATTAACTAAAAATGTTTTTTCAATGTGAAATTTTCTATATAAGTTTTAGATAAATTAAACAAATTTGGTGGGTCATCGGACCGCCTTTACCTATTGTTAATAGTTAGTTTCGATAAAATTTGAGAATGAGTAAAAAGGATATTTAATTTTTCTTTACTTAATTACGTGGTAACAAACAACACGAGGACCAGCCACGGGGCGCTTCAGCCGTCAAATGAATTGCTTGCTTCCCAGTCCACTCTCTCGTTTCTCCACTGTTTCCTGACGATGGATGTCTCTTCCTTCTCCACGAGCCCAAGGCGATGCCGCCTTCCTTCCTCAGGTCTATCTCTTGTCAATTTCACAATCTGAATATGCATCTATATGTGTGTGCGTATGTTTATAGTATATGTTAGGCGTAATACGAGATTGTTGATGAATTCGTTTCGTTTGTAGCCGACCAGAACGATGCGTTCTTGTTACTCTTCGAATTCGCTGATAACGCAATCTCTAAATTTTAATTTCAAAATTGATTGATGTTGCTGTCGTTTCGCATCCTTGATTTGAGGGCTATTTTAGATGATTCGCCCTGCTCTTTAATTCTAAAACATAAGCAAATGATTCAAAACTTTCATGTACTGTACTCCTTCCATTCGGATAATATGATTCCACATTTCATTTGTGTTGAACGTATCGTCTGTTAGGCGTAATACCAGATTTTAAATTTGTAATCGAGTTATTTCGCTTGTAGCTGATTGAAATGAGGATTAATTGTTGTTATTGTTCAAATTCGATGATACTGATATATGATTAATTCGTGCCTTGTTGATATATGTTTGTAATGATTGATCTAAATCAAATTAAGTTTGATAGAGATTTCATGAAAGCCTTGCTGTGTTAATTTTGTTCTCAATTTCATTTGTGTGTCTTTATCATCTGTTCTCTTGCAACCATTACAACAACTAGTCCGTTCTTTAAAACACTAAAACTAGCTGTTTGAATTTGCACACACATACAACATAATATGCACAGCTAAGTTTGAGTAATACTAACTAAAGCTGTAGATATGGTGGTGCTCAAGAAACATGGTGTCTCTCAATGCTATCAACAAGGCTCTGTATCCATGTTGCGTAATAAAAGCAGACCTCAGCCTTCACTAAATCAAAGTCTACTCTTAAGGCATAAGAAGTACCCTGTTCAGGTCCAATATCATTTTTTCTTACCCTTTCCATTGCATTTGTCTGCTATACATATATATATTTGTCTCATAGATTAATTATCTATTTTCAGGTGCTATGCAGCCAGAAGAAAGACATCCCTATAGTAGAGGCTCGGTGTGTCATCTTTAAAAGTAGTTATTGTTTTCAGGTGTTATGCATTTTAGTATTTTTGAAAGTCTGGTTTTAGAAGAGTCTCCCTTCCATTTCTCCAGGACCATGGATGAAATATATGATACTTTGGCTGAACGTGTGGTGCCAACTGCAGCTTCAGGAACAAATACCAGTGCAATGTAAGTTTTAGTATTCAAATATTAATCTATCTTTATTCTTTGGGTGCATGACTATAATGACATTTTTTTAATAAATTTGAAATATAATATGCATGTGGTTGATGTAAAGATTATGTGGTTATGTTTATGGATGCAGTCATATTGTGGGATTAGCTGGGCCTCCAGGGGCTGGAAAAACCACTATTGCTTCAGAGGTGGCTAAGAGAGTAAACAAGTTATGGCCTCAAAAATCATGTGCATTTGATTCACAGGTTCAACCTCCACAAATTGCTGTTGTTCTTCCCATGGATGGCTTCCATCTTTATCGCCATCAGCTTGATTCAATGGAGGTCCTTTTTCTGTCAACTCCTTCTTTCCAAATCAATTTCTTTTCAACTCTGAATGTTTTTTTTTTTTTTTTTTTTTTACTTTTAGGATCCAAAGGAAGCCCATGCAAGAAGGGGAGGTGTGCTTCTTCGTTTATTATTTATTCCAATCACTTGATAAATAACTAAAAGAAAAACATTTTTCATGTTTCAAAATATCAGCTCCATGGACGTTTAATCCTGAGTTGTTCTTAAAATGCCTCAAGACACTGAGGGAGCAGGTAACTGTGCCTTTTTTTTTTTTATTATTATTCATTTAATTTAATTGTCATTTGATTATTTGATTAATTGCAAATTCCAAATCAGGGGTCGGTTTATGCTCCATCTTTTGACCATGGTGTTGGAGACCCAGTTGAAGATGATATCTTCATAAATGTTCAGTAAGTATTCATGTATTATTATATTTCAGAAAATTCCACGTCATCTTTTTTTTTTTTTTTTTTTTGTGATAGTGCCACATCATCATTTGCATCGCTATTCTATCTGCAGGCATAAAGTTGTGATAGTTGAAGGCAATTATCTACTTCTAGAAGATGGTGCTTGGAAAGAAATTGCATCAATGTTAGACGAGAAATGGTAAATCTGCTACCCCCTCCAGTTTTTTCTAGTTACAAATTTGGTCCCTACATTTCACTCAAAATAATCGCTAGTTCATTGCAAATTGTGAAATCATTTTATATGGGTCTAGGAAAATGCAAGCTTAAGGACTACTTTAAACTTCAAAGTTTGGGATGAACTTACGATTTTGAGTAAAACAGAGGGACCGAATTTGTAAATTAGTCTTTAATAATAATAATAAAGTTATTTAAATTTCATAGATTGTTTTTTTGGTTCAGATACTACTTTTATGTATTTTAGCAAGAAATTAATGTGTTAATAAAATAAAAATATTATTCTGGTTTGAAATTTGGTGAAGGTTTGTAGATGTTGACATTGACATAGCAATGGAACGTGTTTTGAAGAGACATATATCAACTGGTAATTAAATGCAAGCACATGATCATGAAAATTATTTTACAATTATTAATTAATAATTGGTTTTCCAATTTTCTGTTAGGCAACACCCCTGAATTCGCCAAACAACGGGTACACTTTTTACATGCTTTTTTTTTTTTTTTTTTTTTTTTTTTTTTTTTATTATTTGCTTGACCATTATTTAATTATTTTTTGGCTGGTAAAAAATATAAATTTACATGCAGATCGAGTACAATGACAGGCCAAATGCAGAACTTATTTTCAAATCGAAGAAAAAAGCTGACTTGATAATCAAGTCAATTGCTCTTTGAAGGTCAAAATCCACATTTTCCATGCATGTATTATGTATGTATCAATGATATTGTTTTGTGTTTTAGATTATTGCAAAATAGTTCAGCGTTTATGAATGACTAATTGAAATGCCACTAGTTTTGTGAAAATAACTAGAAAATAGTTTATTATTTATTATTATTTTATGGTTGTTATGACTTTAGATAGCTGAAATATATCCAAACATTAGTTTTTGCAGCTGTTGTTGCTAGTTGCTACAACTGATTCCTTAATATATAAATATATAAAATATTTAACCATTTAAAAAGAGGAACGAATATTTATATTGGGACAAGGTCATTCATTGGTTTGAAATAAACAAAAATAAAAAAGACAAGGAAATAAAGAAAACCTTTTCCTCATAATTGGTTTGTTGGATGACCTTTATTTAATTAATTTTGTTCATAAATGTTATTACTTATTTTAATTATTAATTTATTATGGAGGATATTTGCGTTTATATATAAAAAAATAAACATTTGTTTGATATCCAAAAGCTAAAGAAATATTTGTTATTCGCAAGTTTATGTGTGTCCTTTTATATGGTATTTGATATTTAATGGAGTAAAGTACGCAATACTTTAATCTATTACCATATTCGTTTGAATCATAAGAAGATGAAAACAATAATATTAAGTAAGTATAATATAATGTTGTTTTGAATACTTCATTCCAAGTATATATCGTGTATGAAGGATGAAGAAGTAACAAGCACATGAAACTTATGTCATTAGGGAAGTGGTGTTGAGTTCACACGCCTCCATCTCAACTTTAGCAAGGAAGAGAAAGTCCGGAAGAAAAAATGATGAGATTCAACAACATCACTATTTAGGGATTAACAAGAAAAACTAGAACTATACTATTTTATTTTGTTTACATTTCTTTTGAACACAAAATAAATATATATAATTTATATAATAAAATCTTATAACGTTTCTTAAAATATATATTAAAAAAGGACAAATCCTCATGAACAAGCCATTAAGCATTTTATACTTCGGAATCTGTCATATAATCAACAAATATTCTGTAAGAGATGAGATTCAACATCATCACTATTTAGGATAGTTGTGACATATTTTTATGCTATCATTTTTTTATTCTTTTAATTTGACATTAATGCTTTGTACTTATAGTCAAAACATTTGTCCGTTTAGTGTAATTTATGAACACGGATAATTATGTACTTGTAAGTATACAATTATAATACGAAAGCTTCAAAGGCTTTAAAACCATATTGTGAAACACTAATGTGTTTATATTTTAAATTCATTAGTAAACTATAATAAATAAAATTAATTTATACATAGTATTTTTTTTCATACACAACAATTTATACTTTAAAATATGTTATATCTTTACAAAACATAAATTATTATATACATAGAAAAAGTTATTACGTATATAATCACTTCCCATAAAAAATCGTTACTAAAACCACAATAGTATTTCAAATCTATTCTTTCTTTTTTTTTTAATCTAATGATTTTTTACAGCGATTTCTGAAAACTGGATTTATAAAATCGGTGTTTTCTACATTTGTTGCATTTTACTCCGTATTACACAAAACATTAATTGTCCTGTTTTTTCTTTTTGCATTGATTGATTCCGTAGACAAATTGGGGTGTATAAAAATTTGGTGGGGATAGGCACGAGGCATCCAAAGTTATACAAGCTTGTACTCAATGCATCAACAAATGTACCTTTGGACCGGAATGTGAATAAATGGAAATTGGGAAGGGCGCATAATTGAATTGCATTTCTGGAATAGTTGGGTCAAATGAGGCATAAAGGAACGATGGGCCCCAAATCCACTCAATGCCCGATACCATGTACCCATGTACGTGTGTGTGAGGTGTGCCTGCCATTATGCTATTATTAATGTGGAGCCCAAAAATATAATACCACACCAAACTTTATATGTATAAATGGTTAAAAAAAAAAAGTTTAATTAAGGCAATTTAAAGGTAAAATTGTCAATACATTGTATTTTCTGCGGATTGATAAAAACATTTCATAGATACATTACCTTTCTTCAAAACAACACAAATCATTAAATACAAATTTTCTAACATGTGTGAGTTCATAAGTTACGAGAGATGCCTATAATATAAATTAAATCATTTTAATAGATCTATAAATTATTTGCATATATGTCGTATAATAAAAATTGATCTGACACTTAACTCTTAAGTTAACCGAATCTACATAGTATCTAGAACATTATCAAGTAACTGTCAAAAAAATCTTTTTTTTTTTTAACTTTATAGTTTAAATGTCTTAAAATAAAAAAATAATAATAATAACTCTACAAAATTCTTTAAATACTTTATAATCAATTTAGTCATTATATGGTTTTTTATTCAATTAACTCCCAAAAATCAGAAATTATATTCGGTTTAACTTTTCACCGGTCGACAAGTTATCTTACTTTCAAATTTTTACATTTTTTATCGACATTCTAAATTTTATTATAAATTTAATCTAAAATTTTCACCTTTTATCTATATTTCAAAATTTTATTTTGATTTCATCCTAAATTTAAGTTTTTTACATTTGTTTTCTAAAATCTATATTTTGTTTGTAATACAAAACCATATTTATACAACAACAAAAAAACATATTTTCTACCAAAAAAAAAAAAAAAAAAAAAAAAAACCCTTCTTTTTTTCTATATTATGTTTTTAAAGACATTTTTGTATACAAAATACTCAAGATTCTAAATAATGTTATGTGTGACTTGACAACAATATTAAATCTTATTTTTTTACGAGTCGTGGCGAAACATGTTGTTTGTAAGGCGTGACTTAAGACGATAATTTTGAATATAATTATTAATTTTATATTTATATTCTATGACTATTCAATTTTATACACATATATTATTTAAGGCGGCATTTTATTAAAATTTGGCGACAAGTGTAAGCCTTAGAATAATGACAAACTTTTTTAGAACCTTGAAAATACATATATAAAAACTTTTTTTAAAAACATTTTTATATTCAAAATACCTATTTATAAAAATATTTTTTTTTTATTTTAAATACCTATTTATAAAAATGTAGTTATGTAAAAATACGTAAAATAAACTTACGTAAAATGCATTATTCTACCCATATATCCCTTAAAAAAACATTTATAATATAGGTATTTATTAAGTATATAATATAGGTATTTACAAAAACCTTTTTTTTAAACATTTTTATATTCAAAATACCTATTTATAAAAATATTTTTTTATTTTAAATACTTATTTATAAAAATGTAGTTATGTAAAAATACGTGAAATAAACTTATGTAAAATGCATTATTCTACCCATATATCCCTTAAAAAAACTTTTATAATATAGGTATTTATTAAGGTTGTAGAAGTCGTTACTCGGTACCTGTTCGGCCGACTACTGAGTAACGAGTACTCGGGAGTACTCGGATTTGGTAAATCATGTAGAAATATTTTTAGGGAAATTATATATGTCAAAATCATAAGGTAAAACCATAAGTTGATTGAAACATGTAAAAAATTACATAAATATAAATACACAAAAACTAAAAAACATATAATGGTTTCACTTTGTGAGAAATTACAAAAAATTTAAGATACATATGTAGTAATAATCACATGTGTGTGTTAAATAATAATTCATTAAGTATATCATACATATTAATCACCGAGTTGACCGAATTTACAACATTATTCAGTTCAGTAAAGGGCCGATCGGGGAGTACTCAGGATTTTGTAACTCGCATCGGTAAGGAGCCGAGTAGCGAGTACTCGGATGAGTAATTGGCCAACCAGGCAAGTTTTACAACACTGTATGTATGTATATATATATATATATATATATATATATATATATATATATATATATATATATATATATATATATATATATATATATATATACGTTTTTATATACAATTTTACAAAATACGTGTTTGTATACTAATATATTTATTATAAAATATGTGTTTGTATATATTTTTTATAAGATACGTGTTTGTATACTTTTTTTTTATAAAAATAGATTATATATATATATATATATATATATATATATATATATATATATATATATATATATATATATATATATATATATATATATATATGTATTTAAATGCACTCATTTTTTATTTTTTTTTTGCATATTTAATAAATACATTTTTTTATAAAAGTTTTTAAATGTATATATGTGTATAATAATGTATTTTACATAAATATATGTCACATTTTCACATAACTATGTTTTTGTAAATAGGTATTTCAAATAAAATAATGTTTTTTAAATACATATTTTGCATAAAAAAAGTTTTTTTTTAATGTTTTAATACATATATTTTGCATATTAATGTATTTATTTTAATATTATAGAGAAAAAAGAAAGTTTTTTTTTTTTTTTTTTTTTTTTTGTGAAAAATATGTTCTTTTTGTATAAATATGATTTTATACAAAAAAAAACATATTTGAAAAATGTTTTTTTTTTTTTTTTAAATTAACATCTGAAAACTCACGGTAAAAATTTTCATTTTTGAAACCAATCAAAAACCATAAGCGTTTACAAATCATAGTTTCCAAAAGTCATAAACTTGAATTAGAGTATCCCAAAATCATAATCTCATAGAATCCAGGATGATGTGCACGATCAAGCTTTCATCTTCTCCCGATCATCTGAAGTACCTAAAACATAAAACTGAAACTATAAGTATGAAGGTTAGTGTGTTCTCCCAAAGTACTACCATACAAACAGATAACATATACAATCATGCATGATGGGTCCAATCGGTCATCATACTAAACTACCCTCGGGTCTACAAGTTTCCGGTTTGATTACCTCTACCCTATAACCTTCCGGTTAGAATGCCCCGGCCCATAACCTTTTGGTTGGAATGCCTCGATTGGTTGACTGAAAACACATAGCAGTACAATCTCAAACCAACCATAGCATGTCTAAAATACATAACAAATAACATGAATCCAACAATAGATAATCATATAATCTGTCAGCAGACAACAGGAAGATCTACAAATCACTACCACATAGCAACGTCCTATATACTATGATACAAATCTAACAGAACACTACAACATAATAACATCCTATATACCAGGATACACAATCTAGTGGGCCGACATTAGTGTCTTCGACCCACAAGTACAATGAGGAAAACTCACCTGAATTGAAGAACTCTGAAACACTACGATACGATCCCTTTTTTTGCACTACTTGGACCCACAAATACACTAAAACCAAAACCAGATAAAATATTAATCATAGTCCAAAATCCTCAAGTTTGACCCAAACTCAAACTTGGTCAAAAAGTCAACGGTCAACGAAAGTCAAAGCCTAAGATTGGCTGTGTACGCCCATCGTACTCCATATACTCCCAATGTACGTGATTCAAGTCCAGTACGCCAAGCATACTCCCAGGTACGCCCAACGTACCTTAAGACCTTTTTTCTAGAACTCAAATCTAGACTCAAAACATCTACTTAAGTCATAAAGTTTCCACCTTTATGACTTTTCATGGCTAGAAAAAGGTCCAAAAGCCAAAACCCTAACTTATTAATCCATTAAGACATCATAACTCTTCAATGGAAGGGATAGAAGGGCCAAGATCAAATTTTTATGGTTCCTAATGGTCCCATAAAGTTTCCAAATTTATCCATTAGAATGGTCTCAACAACCAATATCTAGTCTCTAAGTCTCCAAGGGACCAAAAGTGCATCGTTTTCAACTTAATCCATTAAATCCAAGTCTCCAACCTTCAGATCTAAATCGATATGACATTTAGATGGATAAAGTTTCCAACTTTATCCATGACAAGGTCACAAACTTTCAAGATCTAAACTTTATGCACTTAAAGTGACCAAAAACTCATAACACCCAAAACTAGCTAAATCTAACAAATGCATCATCAAGATTCAAACTTTATACCTCTAGAAGAAATATCTTATGGGTTTGGAGCATAACAACATCCTATGTGATCATGCAACCCTAATTACTGTGGATCTAAGATTTTCTCTAATTATACATACAAATAGAACTTCCAAAACAATAACCCTAATACTAGCATAAAATTTCAAATTTCAATATGAAACTAGGGTTAGAATGTTACTTTGCTTGTTATCTCGTAATAACAAGGATTCCACGGATGATCTTGACTCTTGAAAACTTAGTGCCCTAAGTGTTTCACCTCTAATGGAGTTACAAACACCAAAAGCAAAGTATAAGTGAGAGAGAGGGGGGAAATTCGGCTAGGGTTTCTCTTGGGAAGCAGTGGCCGAATTTGGGAGGTTTGGGGTTCCTTAAATAGTTGTGGCTGCTAGGGTTTTTAGGTGGAAACCCTAATTGCTTACTTAGGCTCCAAGCAGCCCATGAACCTACCTTCTAGAAGGCCTTGGACGATTTCTATAGGTCCTCCTATAGATTTTGTCCAACCCTTTCCAAGGGAGTCCATCAGCCCAGTTTGAAACTATCAATGAATTGCAAAACCAGTCCCCATACTTTTAACCAGTTCCTTTAGTCCTAAAATTAATACCAAATTAATTTTTGATTAAATAATATGATTTCTAATTAATATATTATTCTTATAAGATATTAATAAATCATTAAATAACCTCTTTCTCCAAAAGTCATCCTTTCAAGTTGCTATGGTGAAGGCAACTCAAAAGGACCATACTACTATCAAATCAAGTACATACCAATTATAGTTATGGGCTTAGACACCTAATCCAACAGTCTTCCACTTGGATAAGTCTAATAACTATAAATTCAAGTACGACTCCAGAATCTGATTAGCAATCGTAGCTTTCAAAAGTCATTGTCGAACTCTGACCTAGTCATTGACGCGTACTTTAGATAAGGGATCATATAATCCTCCCTTCTGCAAGATATCGTGTGGAGAAAGGCATGGAATAGAATCATTCTCAATGTCCAACAGTTTGTTTCCCGATTTATTATTTTTCTGACATCGAACTTAACTGAACACATCAATTCAGTCTTGACCGGGCTCGACACATAAGTCAACACAAAATCATCGAGGGGCCCAATATATCGCATTCACCTCTTTGGATAAAAGGAACAGATAAAATTTAAGTTATATGCTTGTACTATTTACTCATCAAATCGCACACAACAATACATTTTATAACATCAAGATACTGTTGCGTTTACGTATTATCAATGCACAACCAACTCGTAAACAACAACTCATATATCTCGTTTTAAAGATTATACGATATTATTGTTCACAATCACTCATGATAAATACCATGAAATGATTCAAATGAGTGTGGGTTTAATCCAATACTCAAATTCTATTTCAGGAGTACTCATGAACGTTGCAGCAAACATTTGCTATGTCTAAGCACTTAGACAGTCTACAAGACAATTCATGACAGCCTTACTTCATAACTTACTTCCAAAGTATGAACGGCTGTGGATAATTTGAACAATCCAATCAGGATGCAAAACATGCAAAAGCAAAACACAAAATAAACAATTGACAAAAGATAGTAAAGTTTACTCATAAATAAATCTTCCATTACTTAATCATCAAAAGTCAATTACATTTATATTGTTACAAATTTCTAACTATCTATCTAATCACTAAAACTAATATCATCCTTCAGACCAATGCTCCTTGCATGCTTTTCATGCTTAATCCTACACAGACCCTTTGTGAAAGGAATCTGAAGGATTCTATTATGACGATAATCTCTTGAAGATGAGGAGTCCTTCTTCTACACGATGTCTGATGAAATGATATTTTATGTCAATATGTCAGGATCTGCCATGATTCCTCGGTTCCTTGGTTAAGGCAACCGCTCCTTCATTATCACATAAAATTTCCATAGGATTCTTTATGGTTGGTACAACTCCAAGGTCTCCAATGAAGTTCTTCTTCCATATTACCTCCTTTGATTCTTCGCTCGCATCTACGTACTCTGATTCGCACGTGGAATTAGCCATGATCTCCTGTTTGGAACTTTTCCAAGTAACTGCTCCTCCAATAAGGGTAAACACCCAGCCTGATTGAGAACAGAAGTTGTCTCATTCGGTCTGAAAGTTGGTGTCACTATACCCTGTCACTCTCAAGTCTTCACTTCCACCAAGTACACGGACCCAGTTATTAGTCCTTTACAAATACTTAAGAATGTTCTTAACTGCTGTCCAATGAGCTTTACCCAGATTCCCTTGATATCAACATACCATGCTCAACACAAAATCCACATCAGTGCGAGTACATGTCATATCGTACATGATCGAGCCAACGCAGAAGCATATGGTACTCGACTTATTTCCGCTATCTCAGCATCAATACTCGGTTACTCAGTTTGGTATTGCTCTGGATTGGTAACTCCCCTTTCTTGGAATTCTGCATGTGAAAACTTTTAACATCTTGTCCAAGTAAGTACTTTGACTAAGTCCAATTAGTCTTTTACTCCTATTTTCTTAAAATCCCTATCCCTATAATATAAGAAACTTCCCATAGATCCTTCATAGTGAAACACTTTCCAAGCTAGGACTTAACTTCCTGCAAGGTCAGAACATCGTTTCCTATGAGTAGTATGTCAACGACATACAAAACGAGAAAGTTAACTATACTCCCACTAGATTTGACATACATAGAGGACTCATCCTCACTCCTAGAGAAACCAAACTCTTTGTGTTTCTCATCAAAACAAAGATTCCATCTACGAGATGCTTGCTTCAATCCATGAATGGATTTCTCAAGTTTGCACACTCTATTAGGGTATTTAACATCCACAAAACCTTATGGGTGACACATGTAAACAACTTTGTAACATTCCAATTCAGATATTACCTTTGAAGCCCTTGAAATTTCAAATATTGTAAAATAATCCTCTTAAGTACGTTGGGCGTACTTCATGTGTACACTTAGCGTACCATGCATGGATGATCACGAAGGGCCAACACGTACGCTGGGCATACCAAAGGGTATGCGGGGTGTACATGATGGATGTTCAAACCATAATTTCTATACTTAAGACCTATATAAGCATCCTTATCTCATTTGAGCCTCACTCTAACCAGCCACCTTCATATTCAAACGCCCCTAAAAACCCTAAAATCATTATATAATGTGTTCTTGAGATTTTGATTGGTTAAACATTATCCTTGTTGCGTGTTAGCTACAAAGAAGAAGAGGAAACAAGCTTAAACGAGGGAGAGCTTTTGGATCTTTCATTTTGAGCAACCTAGGAAGCTTAAGGAGGTAAAATGCTTTCGCATTGGTTATCATTTCCATTTCTATAGTTAGGTTTTCTCCTAAGTCCCCTTTTTGTGTTCTTGAACCACCTCTTGAGAGTTTGAGCAGCTCCAGAGCTTCGGGAGGATGTATCTGAAGTCCTTTTGTTCCATTCATGGCATAAAAATGGAGTCTTGGTGGGTGTTTTGACCTCATGTATGGATTAAGACTATTGGAAATGTCTTAATGGGTTGTTGGGAGCATAGGGGCCGTACAAAGGCATAAAGTTGCCAACTTTATGTCTTAAGACATCTTAATGAGACTAGATATAAGGTTTGGACATTAGAACATAAAGTATTAAGCACTTAATGGAAAATGTGCTTAATATGTTTGTATGTTGGGTGTAACTTAGAGTACGCTGTGCGTACCAGGGTGGTACGCAAGGCATACACATAGCAAATGGACTCGGACTTGTTTTGGGCTTGTAAACTTTTAGGCCTTAATTAGTTATTGGGCCTGGTCACATTTTGGATCTAGTGGGCTAACTTATCTGTTTTGATCCATGGATACTATGGTTGGTCCTTATTAGGCCATGAGGCCCATTAATGATTTTGTACATGGACTTTATACCCATTAACAAATGAAGAGTTTTTGGGCCATTATGAAAGGACATGGGGCTTGGGTTCTTCAATTGGATTGTGTTAAGTCCTAACCTTGGGTTATATTATTATTATTCAACACGGGTGGTTACAGACTGTTAGGAGAGCAGATTTCGGATTCAGCTGTCAAAGTTGAGTCTCGTCATCATACCAATGGGTCAAAAGCACCAAGGCTGGCCCATTTTATGTTATGTGGTACACTAGCTAAAGTTATGGTACGAGGCATGATAGTTGGTTATGTGCTAAGAAGTATGCTAGATGTATATGTGGTATGCTTGTATGGAAGACCATGGGAGAGCCCATGACAACTGGATGTAAGACCATGTGGAGAGCCCATGGCTTTCCTACTAAAGACCATGGGGAGCCCATAGCAACTGGATGTAAGACCATGTGGCGAGCCCATGGCTTTCTAATTAAAGACCATTAGAGAGCCAATGGCACTTAGGTGTAAGACCATGTGGGGAGCCCATGGCATCCTAGAGTAAGACCTAGGGGACGAGCCCACGACATCCTTATATGTTTGTATGCATGGTTGTTGTGATATATGTAGCTTTTATAGCTAATATGATTGTGTGTTTATATGGGTTGTGTGGGGTATGATCTGGGAAACTCACTAAGCATTAGCTTACAGTTTGTGGATTTGTTTCAGGTACATCTGAGCCCAACTGCAAGGGTAAGGCTTGATGGCGTGGCGTGCACTCTCTCTCAGGAATTTTTATGGGACACTCTGATAAGTTGAAATAACATTGTAGTTAATATGAATTTTGAAAACAATTGTATTTGGGATTTCATGATTTTTCCAAAGTATTTTGGTTAATCAAAAATGAAAAAAAAAATTCTTTTGAAAATTAGGTCATTAAAAGTTGGTATCAAAGTCTTGGTTTAAGGGATTCGAGCACACCCTCGGGTGTTTCGGGACTCAAACTACGGAAATGGTAAAATTGTTTTCAAAAATAAAAACTAAAACTTTTAAGGAATGGAACAGAGGAGAATGCAACGCACGTGATTAGCCGAGCCAAGTAAGTAATTCTCCAGTATGTTAGCCATGTTATAATGATATTTGATATATGATAATCGTATGGATCTTGCTATGTGTATGCTTTAAAAATTGTATACGGTTAGGAGCTTATAGCCTTAGAATGATTGATTTGGCCTTATTTCCTGTTCCTTGTTTGGTTGTGGACCTAGGATAGAATCTCTTATTCGAAAGTCTATTTGATCCTTTTCTATGTATAATTTGCATGCATAAAGGCAAACTGTTATGATTGATTGATTTGGGTAGAGAAAATCTTAGGATAACCTAGGATTTGAGCTATACGGTATCCTATAAGATATGGATTGTTTTGGGATGAATTACAGTTATCGGGTATACCCTTGGGAAATGTACATGTAGGTGTGGAAGGTAGTATTGGGCTCGTACTACTGAAAGCACAGGACCTGTACCCGAACTGAGGTTAGATCTGGAAGTTCTAAGGAGGACCGGTGTGGGAGGATCCCCTCTATTGAGATCCTGATCATTATGTTTTGTGGTAATACAGTACAATATGGTGGTGACACAGTTCAGAGCAGGGGGGTCAGGATCGGGATCTGGATCTGGGTTAGGCGATGGTACCAAGCCCATCGACGAGAAGCTGCGTAAGCTAATCGCAGCTGAGGTTATGAGGGGCATCCTTAACGTCACCCAAATCATTTTTGGGACGGGTCAGGAGGGTATGATGGTGATTATGGAGGAGAGGCTCATGTCATTCAGAGACAAGATTGTTGCGTGCCAGGTCGGGGCCCAAACTTCCTCGTTCTGGGAGTTCAAGGCACGTGGGGCGCCAGAGTTTTTTGGGGTTAGGGACCCCATTGTTAGCCGACGCTAGGTGGCGAATATAGAGAATGCCCAGCGCACGAGTTCTTGCTCGGATGCGGTAAAGGTGGGTTTTGCTTCATGTATGCTAAGATAGCCCGAGATTGGTGGGGAGTGGTGACTAGTCAGGTGGGATAAGCCATTGTTGCTGAGATGACATGGTTCGAGTTTGTTCGGTGATTTGACTTAGAGTTTGCACCACTTAGAGAGTTTTAATGGCTAGTGAGGAAGTTTCATGACCTATAACACCAAGACTATGGTGGAGATCTCCGCCATATTTCAGGATCGAGCATTGTTGATCCCACAGTATGCCACCGATGAAGATGTGAGGAGGAGGAGGTATCATTCCATGTTAATGGATGATATCTGAGAGTTTGTGAGCTTCACAGGGTGCAAAACCCTGAATGAAATGGTGGAGAAGGCCCGTGAGCGGGAGATGGAGTTTCATGACATATCTGTTTCGAGTAGAGCTTGATGCCCTGCAGGGCCCGATTACAAGTGGGGCCCATTATATGTTTGATATATATGGTATGTAGTGTTTTGGGGAACTCACTAAGCTTCATGCTTAAGATTTTCAGTTTATGTTTCAGGTACTTTCGGATCCAAGGGGAAGAGCTCGCGGTGATCGCATCGCACACACCACATTGTTTCGAATTTTATTTGACTCTTATGTATATAGATGTTTTGGTTACACTTTGATTCTATTATGGTTTTATAAAACATGTTTGGGATGATGGTTTTATTATAATTAAAATAAAAAATTTGGTCTTAATTTTTGGGATGTTTCAAGTTGGTATCAGAGCCTTGGTTTGAGGGATTCGGGGACACTCTTGGGTGTGTCTGAACTCAAACCGAGGATTTAGTAGGTTTTTATAAAAGGAATGTTTTATAAAAAGGAATTTTCTAACAAAAGAAAAGGGGTGTGGTGCATGCAATCGACCAAGATCAAGTAAATTTTCCCAAAATACCCATACATGTTTTATGATATGCTTGATTTTTGAATCTATGAATCACATGCTAGATTAGGGCTAAGGATCTAGGAGAGATGCCTTTGTATGCCTGCAATATGAGCTTGTAGACTTTCATGCTAGTATTAATCAACCAGTGATAGGATGACATGTATAGGTTATGCTTGATTTCGATTACTTAATGCTCAAATGCTACTTGCTTTGTGCTTTTTCGGAGTTCTCATTAACCTCGGCTAACTAGTAAGCGAATATTATAAGTTACATATTATTGAGACTAGATAATTTTAGAAGGTTAGGTTTTAACTCTATTTCATAACTCTTGTTTGAGTCCAACCTTTGTAGTGTGAGACCTTTCTTTCGAAGAATTATCTGGTATCAGTGATATGTAACTGTATTCGTGAGCTAGTTACAGGGGATTAGAAGGGTTTCCTTTTGCAAATGATGGCGAATATTGGTGTGGTGATTTCCGTAAGAAATGCCTAGGAAGAGATTTAGTGTTAGGAGCCTTGTCTTGTTGAGGGTTGTATGTATGGATTGATGGGTTTTGAGCATTACATCAATCCTATGGTGCACATGCAAACCCTAAAGCTTTGGATATAGGTTTCTCTAAATGTACATGCAAATCATCCAAAGTTATAAACCCTAGATCTAGCATACAAAATCTGAAAATAGCAAATAAAACAAGTGTAGATGATTACCTTGATTGTTGATTGAAGATCTTGAGCTTTTGAGAATCCTAGCACATCAAATGTTGTGCCTCTAATAGATCACAAACACCAAAGCAAGTTGGAGAATAATAGACACGGAGAGAGAGAGAGAGAGAGAGAGAGATAGATAGAGAAAGAGAGAGAGAGAAAGCTAAAATTGACTCCTAGAACTCTTAGGGTCATGGTGTAGCCGAAAATAGGTAGCTTAGGCTCTAAGCAGCCCATAAGAATCTTCTGGAATCCCTACCTTGGACGTATTCTTAAGGCCATATCCCCAAGAATTCGTCCACCCTATCTCTAGGGTTTCCTCAGCCTACTTGGCAACTATCCAATAATTACAATATCAGTCCCCTAGCTGTAACAACCGGAAATTTTAGGTATTATACTTATTGTTTTTATTTTGAGTTTTGAGGAAGAACTCGGCGAGTTGGTGCATAGACTCGCCGAGTAGAGACGCGATTTATCATCCAAATTAATGACCGGACTCGACGAGTCACAATGGTGGACTTGGCGAGTCAGCGCTATTTAATGAAACCCTAATTTGTCAGGTTTGGGGCCTATTTAAAGGGCCTTATGGCCGTCATTTGTGCTCACCAGCCCCCAGAGCAAAACCCTAGTGCATTTGAGCGTTTGAAGTGAGAGAAGGAGCCATTATCAACCATTGGAGGTGTTGTTTAGCAAGGGAAAGGAAGTTTTAGCCAAGAGGAAGCAAGAGGAACAACTTCCTGAAGATTTGAGGTCCAGAACATCACATTTGAGGTACCATTTTTGACCCCTTTTCTGTTAAGGTGATGTTCATGTTGATTTAGGGTTTGTTGAGCCCTTTTGTGGCTAGATCTAGTGCCCATTTGGTCCCATAAGCGAGTTAGGTTCTAAATCTGGACCCTTAGAGGTCCAGAGTGTCCCCTTGTCCAAGCTTTTTATGAATCCATGGAGGTTTTGGGTTGGGATCTTTGTGTTTGAGGTCAAAACACCATTTATGAGTCGTTAGGTGTGATATGAGAGCTAAGACATGAACTTTACGTGATAAATAAGCTTGGAAGGACTGGATCTATGAGTTAGTGGAACAGATCTGACCTCAGAAGGTCATTTGGGGTTGTGCATGGAATGCACTCGTCGAGTCCATTGGCAGACTCGACGAGTTAGTGCAGGTTGTTCAGGGATTTTGAACCAGGGGTTGAGTAACCGAGTTGGGTGAGTGACTCGGTGAGTCGGAAGGGACTCAGGGGAATCGGGTCCCCATAGAGACTCGGCGAGTCCACGCCAGACTCGGTGAGTTGGGGTTGACTGTTGACCATTGACCAGAGTTGACCGATGTTGACTTGATAGGGTTAGTCAACCTTAGTTGGGAAGTATTAATTAGAGATGTATTGTGTTATAGGAGGACTATAGCTCGGGAGATCGAGCACTAGTGATTTCAGGGATTTACGAGTTACTGAGATACGCGAGGTGAGTCTTCTCACTATACTTTACCTTGAGTAGGTAAATAGAGTTATGTGATACAGTGCTTTATATATATTGTTTGTTGTACTGCATTCTTCTATGTGATTTATGTTGTGCATGCTTGCAGAGTTAGAACCTGAGGGTTCACAGAGTTCGGGTGCACGGACCCACAGAGTTATAGCCTCGAGTGGCTAATATGTGTTATATGTGGTATTTTGAGGAACTCACTAAGCTTCGTGCTTACAGTGTTTTGTGTTATGTGTTTAAGGTTTCTCCCAGGATCATGGGACGGCACCGGCTTGATTGTACACACCAGAGAAAGAGTTATGTTTTGAGGATCCTGGTTTATTATGCAAGTGAAAATGGAGTTATGTTTTGTAATTTGATTATGAATGAGATTTTAAGAAAAGTGTTTTTCTTAAGAATTAAACCATTATATTTAAATGAAAAATTGTTTCGAAAATTTACAGTGTTACAAGTTGGTATCAGAGCCTTGGTTTGAGGGATTCGGATGCACCTTCGGGTAAATCTGGACTCAAACTGAGGAAGTAAGAAAGTTTTCAAAGAAATAATTTTCTAAAGCGAATAAGAGTTCAAAGAGAAAGCGAGAAAGAGCACTGTGTACAATCGGCCAGAGCCCGAACGGTGATTTCCCAAAATACCATTGCTTTTGTGTTATGAGATAATTATGATACACTTTATGAGATATTATTGCATGCTAGAGACAGGCTAGGTATTTCATATCTTAGGACTAGAGTGGCCTGATTTGTGATGCCTTAGCCTAAGAATTGTTGTTATATATGATGTGCTTTTGAGTATGTGATGATTGAGAATATTTAGATGGAATCCTTTAGGGGGATTTGAGTAGAGGAGTAATCTATGGGAGATACCTAGATGAGTACCGTGGTACTTAGCGAAAGAATAGTTAGAGTCCACGAGGGGAAGAGTTGCAGAGTTCGGTGGTACTTTCGAGGATTAGTAGAGCAAGCGGAGTTATCACCCAGAGTAAGTCCTATGTATTCTTTGATGCTCGAATGCTGCTTGCTTCGTGCTTCATGGAACTCTCGATGATGGGAGTCAGCTACCAAGCGAATATGACGATATTCAGGAGGTAGATGACTGGCATCATTAGGAGCTCTTCAGCAGTTGATGGCAGAGAAGTGTGGGAATCTAGGAAGAGCCTAGGGAGTAGCCTTAGCCAGATGAGTGCACGGACAGAGTAGAGAATTTCGTTGGGGAGCGAGCACGCGCGACGGAATTGGTGAACGAGAAGGTCGAGCAGCTACTTAGGAGCTTCGGGATAGTCCGTGTGGAAAGTATGGGTAGATGTGGCAGGTAGTATGTGTGACATCCCCAAAATCTCGGCCAGAAAAGACCGATTTTCATTTATGCTTTTAAAATAATTTCAGAGTAAATCCTTTTGATTTGAAAGAGTTGCGGAATTTGTTCCTAAAAACAAAACGTGATAAAACAATGTTTACCAAAGCATTTCATAAAAGAAATGTATTTTCATTATATAATCAAAACTCGGGATGTCATGTTCCGATACAAACCATAAAGCATAAACGATAACATTACAAGTCATTCAACAAATATATACATATACAAACTTGCAAACAAAACAACTTGATGGTTCATCCATCTTATGCCCTTGCACCACTTCCTGTAATACAAATAAAACTGAGTTGGTCAGACTTGGGAGCCTGGTGAGCATATAGGGTTTTCAACCCACAATAAATAATTAAATTAATTTTCATCAACCAACAATAACCCAATTACCCATTCCCGTTATTCCCACTTTATGTCCCTAAAATAACTAACACAAGGGACCTAGTCTAAGAATATTTCATCGGGGTGACAAAACATGCTTCGGGGGTTCCTCAGCAATATAAGTCAAATAAGGCAACCATGAGGGGGATGGAATACAGCGAATGAACACCCAAGTTCATTAACACCTACAGGTTATGAGCTTGCTAGCGTTCCACGGGATTGTCTAGAAAAGTCCGTGGTCGTCATCCAAATTCCGCCAGATGACTGGATCAAAACAACATCGAGGGCTCTCATCTGTTTATTACACACCAACTATCTACCCATGTTCTACCCAACATATTAGTAGATAAAAATATACATTTTTATACATATTTTAAAAACCTGTATAGCATGCTTTAATCAATACATATTTCACATAACAGATGAGACACACACACATAACACGTATTTCATAGAGGATAAATCAGATCTATGAGATAGAAGAGAGTGAATATACATTCACACATATAACAACAAAATATTCACATAAGACGTATTTTATATTAAATACTTAATAATTATGCGTTAGAAGAAAGTAATTACACACTCACTTGATCAGAAGATGATCAGGCAGCACTACGGCTTGCAGAAGTAGTAATCCTCAGCAGATCTGGAAGATCTCTTCAAAAATCGAACTTCTCGCGGGCAGAGCTTCGGCTCGGGAATCGCACTTCTCGGGATCTTCGGGACTTCGAAACTTGCTTCGGGGCTCGGGAATATTACCGAGGCTTCAGGGTACAAACGACAGAAGAAATTGCAAAAGAACTAAGGTTGCCTTCGGATCCTATTTATAGGAAGCTGGAGCCTCGAAGTACGCGGGGTGTACTACCTCGGAATCGTCATTTCTTACGTATCCGAAGAACTCGAGTGCGAGGCGTGCCATGCTTCGTTATACGCGGGGCGTACGCTAGTACGCTGGGCGTACTTCGGATGAGTCTGATGACTCCTCTTCGGATAATGCCGGATTTAATAATTAAATTTAATTATTAATTATTTAATAAACTTCGAAAATTCATATCTTCTTCATACTAACTTCGTTTTCGACGTTCTTTATATCCACGCGAAGGTGAGACTACGCTCTACAACTTTCGTTTAGAATCCGTCGGCTAATTTTGATTTTATTTTTATTATTTATTTTTAATAGGTCGGGACAGAAAATTTCGTTATAAATTCATAACTTCTTCGTTTGACGTCCGTTCTTGCCTAACTTTTTATCTCTTCAATATCAACAACGAGATCTTCGATTCTCGTTTAGATTGCTTCGGCTAAAAACCGCTCGATCTCAAATCGAGTATTCGGGTTGCATACTACCACGTTGAAACTTCAGAAAATCATAACTTCCTCATACGAAGTCAGATTTGGGCGTTCTATATATATTCAGAAACCTCGTTTCAACTACTACAACATTATCCAAATCAAGTTTATTTTACACTTAAATTTTGACACTTATTTTTATTCTTAATTAATCAAACCACATAATTAAGGAATTAAGCATGAAACACATAATACTCAAATAATACATTCTTATTATTTCAAAACGGGTTACAAAGGTTAACCTAGACTATTACATTGCTAAAAATGGCAAGCCCAGAAACACAGGCGTTACAGTATGGGCCCGTACTACTGAAAGCAGAGGACCCATACTTGATACAGGGAGTATTCTAAAGGTTCTAAGGAGCAGATGGAGGAGCGATGTTATGGTTTGAGTACCATACATCAGAGTAGATGGATGAGTGATGTTATGGTTCGAGTACCATACATCGGAGCAGATGGAGGAGTGATGTTATGGTTCGAGTACCATACATCGGAGCATATGGGGAGTGGTGTATGGTTCGAGTACCATACATTGTAGAAGATGGAGGAGTGATGCTATGGTTCGAGTACCATACATCGGAGCAGATGGAGGAGTGATGTTATGGTTCGAGTACCATACATCAGAGCAGATGGAGGAGTGATGTTATGGTTCGAGTACCATACATCGGAGCAGATGGAGGAGTGATGTTATGGTTCGAGTACCATACATCGGAGCAGATGGAGGAGTGATGTTATGGTTCGAGTACCATACATCGGGGCAGATGGAGGAGTGATGTTATGGTTCGAGTACCATACATCGGAGCAGATGGAGGAGTGATGTTATGGTTCGAGTACCATACATCGGAGCAGATGGAGGAGTGATGACATGGTTTGAGTACCATACGTCGGAGCAGATGGAGGAGTGATGTTATGGTTCGAGTACCATATATCAGAGCGGATGGAGGAGTGAGGCTATGGTTAGTGTACCAAACACCGGAGCATATTGAGAAGAGATGTCATGAGATGAATACCATGGTTCGTAGTGAATGATGCTCGTGGTTCTTCGGTTATCCGGTCATGATTGATAAGGTAGAGATTTGATGCTATGGGCTTTAGGCCAGCGGGCCATGATTGAGTTCGAAGAGACGTTCCTTGAGAGGAAGGTCAAGAGCCTTTCAGAGTATTTTGGTAAGGAGCCAGAGGGAGGGGAAAATCTCGGTTTGAGTTGAGCAATCAGTCGATAAAGAAGGTGTCACCTTCTATGACCTAGGTGGTGCTATGTACGAAACATGAGAGGCATGATGTTTAAGTTTTGGGTTTAGGGGTAAACCCTGCAGGTTGTCATTGAGGATGATTTTCCATCAGAGTATCAGGTAGCATATGTGCCGCGAGGCAGTAATTTTCTATGAGCAGATAGTCAGTTAGGACTGAGATAGTCGAGGACCACGTTACACCTATTTGAGTGTAGTAGGGCATAGTGTAGAGGTATCAGTGGGGAGTCCAGTCGAGTTTATCAGTGCAATGGTTTTTCTATTTATGTTGGGTATTGAATATGGGAGTGGGTCCCTGTTCTTGGGAAGATCCACGTGGTGGAACGTCGGTTGATGAGTCGAGGTGGGGGAGTATGATGATTTCGTGGTCCAGTCTATGAGTCTGTGATGTTATTGGACAGTTGAGTTGTTTGGTTTTGGATTGGTACGAGACTTGGAACGACTAGAGGCAGTCGTGACGAGAAGTTCTGAGGATTTCATCTGAGGTTCAGAGTATATGAGATCGATTGATTTCCTTAAAGGGGATTATCGGGCGTTGCGTAGCACTTTCCAGGGGCAGGTGCGTTATTGCTGGTGAAAATAGTTGTGAGATTGTTGATGTGTCAGATAGTGTTGGTTCGAACCCTAAGTGGGGGAGAACCGGGTGGTTTATCGAGAGAACCATAAATTTGTGCAAGAGCAGTTAGGGGTTGGATACAGAAACCTGCGGCTTGAATTCATGAGATCAAGGTCTTTGGGGATCAAGGAAAGGTGCAGGGCGAGATAATGCATGTGGTATATGTCGAAGAAAAGGATGGGTGTCTCCACGGTGGGTGGTCAATGTTCAGGAATCTGGTGGTGGTCAGCGTCGTTTCATGCGGAAGACTCGTAATGATGGTATGGGCAGTTGAGAACTTCTGGGTTGAAATATGGGTAGTAGATTGTTGAGTAGCCAACTTCCAGGCTGGGATGTCTATTCTTGCTTGGATTTTAAGCAGTAGTGGAAAGGGTTTCGGAGGATCATCAGTGTGTTCTGAAGAGTTAGCGCCTTCATTGTATTCCAATTGAGTGTTTGGATGCACTGAAGTTGCGCATTAGGTGAAATAGGAAATTATTATGGGATTCAGAGGAAATGTATTGATGTATGTGAATGGTGCTGGGAGTGAGGGAATCAGTGGTAGAGGCAGGACATTGTGATGCTCTTTTATGGTGTTCCGTGGTTTCCGCGTATAGCGTCCCGATTTCGGAGTTATTTAGAGTCTTGGATTTAAGACGACTAGTGATGTATCATGTATCTACGGTTTCAGTGGGAGCCCTTCTTGTATTGTCATCAAGAGGGATTATTTAAGGAAGTGGATCTCCGCATATGTAGTTTCTGTGTTATGGCGGTTGCCGCCAGAGTCTGTAATGCATATCGGGGCAAGTGTGTGTGTAACTATCTATGATAGTCTTTGGTGCATGAGTTAGTGAACATAGTGTGGCATTGTAATGAGAATGAGAGTATAGAGTCGTGATGCTACGGGGAGCCGTAGTATTCACCAGTCAGAGGGTGTTGTGATGCTACGGGGAGCCGTAGTACTCACAAGTCAGGGAGAGAGAGAGAGAGAGAGAGAGAGAGAGAGAGAGAGAGAAAGTCGTGATGCTACGGGGAGCCGTAGTATTTTCCAGTCAGAGGGAGGGAGTCATGGTGCTACGGGGAGCCGTAGTAATCACTAGTTAGTTAGCGTTGTGATACTATGGGGAGCCATATTATCATTAGTTAGAGGTTGTCCTAATATTGCAGGAAGCCATAGTACCCACTAGACGGAAAGAGAGTATGATGATGGAGTGTTCTCCGATAAGTGCATGATGCAGAAGAGTTTTAGGATTGAGTAGCCCTATTTTTGAGTTTATGGAGCCTAGTGGTTAAACTGGGGCGAGACTGGGGTCTCCGTCTTTGTCGGAGGGTCAGCAAGGCGCGCGGGAGAATATGAGCAACATGCGTTAAAGGTTAGAGTTGAGTCGATCTTCGATTGGATTGTATTTTATGAGGGAAAGGGAATTTCGTGACTTGCGTGTCACTGGGCCGTGATAGTGGTCACGGGGAGGAAGTTAGTGAGATATTTTGGATCATATTATGTGGGGGTTCAGCTGTAGGGCCAAAATCTGACCTGGTGCTCGGTATCGAAGATGAATATGAGAAATGAGATAGATTTTGTCATGGTAATGTCTATGGACACTTTAGAGCGAGCGAACGATTCAGACGCTCAAGGATATGCTTCAGGCATGTGTATTGGATTCTGGGGGGGATTGTGGCTCGTAATTGCCCTTGGCAGAGTTTTCCTACAACAACAGCCATCATTAGTGCATCAGTATGCCACCTTTTGAGCTGATGTAGGGAAGGAGCTATCATACCCCATTTGCTGGGGAGAGGTAGGGAAACATGTGATGGGAAGTACAGAGATCATGCTTTAGACGTCAGAGCAGACACAGTGGGTCAGACAGAGATTGTTGACCGCTCAGAGCCGCTAGAAGAGTAATGCGGATAAACGACAATCCGAGCTTGAGTTCCAGGTCGGTGATCATGTTCTCCTAAAGATATCTCCTTGGAAAGGAGTGATTCGATTCAGGAAGAGGGGCAAGCTAGGGCCCCGGTATATCGGGCCGTTCAGAGTAATCGAGAGGGTTGGCAAGGTAGCGCATCGCTTGGAGCTACCTACGGAATTAGAGCGGATTCATAATACCTTCCATGTGTCTCAGTTGAGGAAGTGTATAACCGACGAGTCGGCAATCGTGCCGTTAGAGGACATTCAGGTGGATGCAAGCCTGAACTGCGCGGAGAGACCAGTTGCGATTGTGGATCGGAAGATCAAGGTCCTGAAGAGCAAGGAGGTGCCTCTAGTTCAGGTCTAGTGGCAGCATCGGAAAGGGTCGGAGCTTACTTGGGAACTGGAGTGTGATATGCGGGTGCAGCATCCGGAGCTATTTCAGGGTTGAGACTTTGAGGGCGAAGTCGGATTCAATTGGGGGAGAATTGTATCATTCGGAAATTTTCGGTATTATATTTATTGTTTTTATTTTGAGTTTTGAGGAAGAACTCGGCGAGTTAGTGCGTAGACTCGCCGAGTAGAGACGCGATTTCTCATACGGATTAATGACCGGACTCGACGAGTCGCAATGGTGGACTCGACGAGTCAGCGCTGTTTAATGAAACCCTAATTTCTCGGGTTTGGGGCCTATTTAAAGGGCCTTATGGCCGTCATTTGTGCTCACCAGCCCCCAGAGCGAAACACTAGTGCATTTGAGCATGTGGAGTGAGAGAAGGAGACATTATCAACCATTGGATGTGTTGTTTAGAAAGGGAAAGGAAGTTTTAGCCAAGAGGAAGTAAGAGGAACAACTTCCTGAAGATTTGAGGTCCAGAACATCAAATTTGAGGTACCATTTTCGACCCCTTTTCTGTTAGGTGATGTTCATGTTGATTTAGGGTTTGTTGAGCCCTTTTGTGGCTAGATCTAGTGCCCATTTGGTCCCAGAAGCGAGTTAGGTTCTGGATTTGGACCCTTGGAGGTCCAGAGTGTCCCCTTGTCCAAGCTTTTTATGAATCCATGTAGGTTTTGGGTTGGGATCTTTATGTTTGAGGTCAAAACACCATTTATGAGTCGTTAGGTGTGATATGAGAGTTAAGACATGAACTTTACGTGATAAATAAGCTTGGAAGGACTGGATCTATGAGTTAGTGGAACAGATCTGACCTCAGAAGGTCGTTTGGGGTTGTGCATGGAATGCACTCGTCGAGTCCATTGGCAGACTCGACGAGTTGGTGCAGGTTGTTCAGTGATTTCGAACCAGGGGTTGAGTAACCGAGTTGGGTGAGTGACTCGGTGAGTCGGAAGGGACTCAGGGGAATCGGGTCCCCATAGAGACTCGGCGAGTCCACGCCAGACTCGGTGAGTTGGGGTTGACCGTTGACCATTGACCAGAGTTGACCGGTGTTGACTTGATAGGGTTAGTCAACCTTAGTTGGGAAGTGTTAATTAGAGATGTATTGTGTTATAGGAGGACTATAGCTCGGGAGATCGAGCACTAGTGATTTCAGGGATTTACGAGTTACTGAGATACGCGAGGTGAGTCTTCTCACTATACTTTACCTTGAGTAGGTAATAGAGTTATGTGATACAGTGCTTTATATATATTGTTTGTTGTACTGCATTCTTCTATGTGATTTATGTTGTGCATGCTTGCAGAGTTAGAACCTGAGGGTTCACAGAGTTTGGGTGCACGAACCCATAGAGTTATAGCCTCGAGTGGCTAATATGTGTTATATGTGGTATTTTGGGGAACGCACTAAGCTTCGTGCTTACAGTGTTTTGTGTTATGTGTTTCAGGTTTCTCCCAGGATCACGGGACATCACTGGCTTGATTGTACACACAAGGGAAAGAGTCATGTTTTGAGGATCCTAGTTTATTATGCAAGTGAAAATGGAGTTATGTTTTGTAATTTGATTATGAATGAGATTTTAAGAAAAGTGTTTTTTTTTAGAATTAAACCATTATATTTAAATGAAAAATTGTTTCGAAAATTTACGATGTTACACTATCTTTAATTAATATCTTTTGATAATAAAATTAATTCCTAATTAATTCTTGACCAATATTAATTAAACAAATATCATTTCTCCTTTAATATATTATTCATATAATATATTAATAAACCATAATAACCTCTTTCTCTATAATTCATCCATTCAAGTTGCTTTGGTAAAGGCAACCCAAAATGACCATGCTACAACCGGGTCAAGTACATACCAAATATAGTTATTGGATAGTTGCACAGTATCCCACTTGGATAAGTCTAATATCTATATATGCAAGTACGACTTCAAAATCCGAATAGCAATCGTAGCTCTTAAAAGCCGCTGTCGAACTCCGACACGTCCTTTAGATAAGGGATTGTATAGTCCTCCGTTCTCAAAATATCGTGTGGATAATCACATGGAACATAGTCATACTTATTGTCCAACATTTTGTTTCTCAATCTCTGATCCGTCTGACATAGAACTTAATCGAACACATCAATTCAGTCCTGACCGGGCCCGTCACATAAGTCAAACCAAATCATCGAGGGGCTCAATATATAGCTTTTACCCTCGTAGGATAAAAGAAACAGATAAACCTCGACTTATATGAATTTACCATTTACTCATCAAATCATACACAACAATGTGTTTTATAACATCAAGTTACTGATGCGTTTACGCATTATCAATGCACAACCAACTCGCAAACAATAAACCATATATCTAGGTTTAAATACTATATGATATTATCGTCTCACAATCACTCGTGATTAATTCCATGAAGTGATTCAAGTGAGTGTGGGTTTAATCCAATACTCAAATCTTATTTTAAGAGCATTCATGAACGTTGCAGTTAACCTTTGCTATGTCTAAACTCTTAGACAATCTATAAGCCAATTCATGATAGTATTCTTTCATACATATTTCCAAAGTATGAGTGACTATGGATAGTTTAAATAATCTTATTATTTAGGAAGTCAAAACATGCAAAGAGAAATAATAGTATATAATTAACATAAGACAGTAACTTTACTCACAAATAATACTCCTTTATTTAATCATCAAATGTTAATTACTATTTATCTATTACAAGTTTCTAAATCTATCTAATCATTAAAACAAATATCGTCCTTCAGCCCAATGCTCCTAGCGTGATGCAAGTGCTTAACCCTACTTAGTCCCTTCGTAAGGGATCTGCTGGGTTTTCTTTTGACAATACCCTCTTCACTACGAGGAGTCCATCTTCTACCCGATGTCTAATAAATTGATATTTCCTGTCGATATGTCTGGATCTATCATGATCCGGTGGTTCCTTGGTTAAGGCAACCGCACCTTCGTTATCGCAGAAAATCTCCATAGGATTCTTTATGGCTGGCACAACTCCAAGGTCTCCGATGAAGTTCTTCAACCATATTACCTCCTTTGATGCTTCTCTCGCTACTATGTACTATGATTCGCACGTTAAATCAACTACGGTCTCTTGCTTGGAACTCTTCCAAGTTACTGCTCCTCCATTCATGGTAAAGACCCAGTCCGACTGAGAGTGGAAGTTGTCTCAATCAGTCAGAAAACTGGCATCATTGTACCCTCACACCCTTAAGTCATCACTCCCAACGAGGATAAGAAACCATTCCTTAGTCCTCTGAAGGTACTTAAGAATATTATTGACTGCAGTCCAATGTGCTCTACCAGGGTTCCCTTGATATCTGGTGACCATGCTCAAAGCGAAGGTCACATCAGGGCGAGTACAAGTCATAGCATACATGATTGAGCCAACTGCGGAAGCATAAGGTACTCTACTCATCTCTGCTATATCGGCTTTAGTACTCGGGCTTTGAGTCTTACTCAGCTTGGTATTGTTTTGAATTGGTAACTCCCCTTTCTTGGAATTTTCCATACTAAAACATTTTAGAACTTTATCCAAGTAAGTACTTTGACTAATTCATATTAGTCATTTACTCCTATTTCTTACAATCCTTATCCCAAGAATATAGGCAGCTTCTCCGAGGTCTTTCATACCGAAGCACTTCCCAAGCCAGGACTTAACGTCCTGCAAGGTTTTGACGTTGTTCCCTATGAACAGTATGTCATCTGTGAGATGCTTGATTCAATCCATAAATGGACTTCACAAGCTTACACACTTTATTAGGTTGTTTTACATCGAAAAAACCCTTTGGTTGACTCATGTAAACATCCTCAACCAACTTCCCATTCAGGAAAGCGGTTTTGACATCCATCTGTCATATTTCATAATCATGAAACGCAACTATGGCTAGCATAACCCCAATAGACTTTATCTTCACAACTGGAAAGAAGGTCTCATCATAGTCCACTTTGGGAGTTTGAGTAAAGCCCTTCGCAACCAATCATGCCTTATAAGTGTGCACTTTCCCATCCATGTCGATCTTCTTCTTGAAGATCCATTTGCACCCGACCGTCTTACGACCCGGTACATTGTCAACCAAGTTCCAAACTTAATTGTCATACATGGATTGAATCTCGCTGTCCATAGCCTTTTTCCATTTCAGAGACTACAGGCCTGCCATGGCTTCCTTGTAGTTGTTAGGTTCATCCAAATTTACTTGTGTAATATCACTAATAAATGTAACACCTTCACTTGTTATATGAAAACCATACAACATATGCGGAACACTAACTCTACTGGAATGCCTAAGTGGTAAGTGTTGGGTTTTGAGCATTCTAACACTCCTATGGTATACATGCAACCCTGAATACCTTGGATCTATGTTTTCTCTAATATACATGCAAGTACTAATATTCCAAGGTATTACCCTATCTAGAATACAATCATAGATACTTGGGTAATAATATAGATAGAATACATACCTCTTGTAGTGTAGCTTGACTCCATGGGGCTTGAGTGCCTAGTGCCTTAAATGTGACACCTCAAATGGCTGACACAACATCAAATGCTCTTAGAATAACTTAGAGAGAAATCCACACTTCATGAAATTGGCTAGCCCTTCTTTTACACACACTAGTGGCTGATTTTGGTGAATAATATGATGCTTATATAGTGTGTTACAATTAGGGTTACACCATGTAAACCCTAATTGTCATGACCTTTCATTTCCATGACCCATGGGTTATGTAACCTCCATGGAGCATCCTATGGGTTTAACACAACTTGATTATCCATGGAGCTTTGGCCCACTATATAAGTTATGGATGATTTACACAATCAACCCATATGTTTAATTAGTCTTCTTTTGATCACATAATTAATTCTAAATTAATTCTTGATCAATACTAATTAAATATTATTATTCTTATTATTAATATATTAGAACTTATAATATATTAATAACCATAAGTATCTTATTTCTCTCATTTAGTCTATCCAAGTGCATGATGCCATGCAACCTAGATGGACCATGTCAGGTCGGGTCAAGTACATACCAAATATAGTTATGGACTTAGACATTAATCCAACAGTAAGGACTCGTTAATCGTTTCAACAGGAGTTTCTTCCTCGGGTTGAACACCAGTGTTAAAGGTTCTTTCATCATTTGAATCTTAAAGTTCTTCAAGATCAATTTGCCTCCTACTGTCCTCTTGGCTTATGAGTTCATGCTCTTGAATAACCCCTCTCCATGCAACGAAGATAACATTGTTACTCGGTCTATAGAAGAGATATCCAAAGGACTTCTGCGTGTAGCCGATGAAAATACACCACTCACTATGAGGTTCAAGCTTGTCGTGAGTCTCTCATCGTACGAAAGCCTCGCAACCCCAAACCTTGATATGTGTCAACGAGGGAGCTTTCCCTTTCCAGATCTCGTGAGGTGTTTTGGCAACCTTCTTAGTAGGGACTAGGTTAAGGATATGGGCAGCAGTCTCTAAGACATACCCCCAAAATGAGATAGGTAACGAAGCACGACTCATCATGGAACAAACCATATCTAAAAATGTTCGATTGCGCCTCTCAGCCACACCATTCAACTGCGGTGTTCTACGAGGCGTCAATTGCGAAACAATTCTGCATTCCTTGAGGTAATCGTGGAACTCAAGACTAAGGTACTCACCACCTTGATCGGATCAAAGCATCTTGATTTTCCTATCCAACTGATTCTCCATTTCTTGCTTAAACTCTTTGAACTTTTCAAAGATTTATGACTTATGCTTGATTAAGTAGATATACCCATATCTGCTATAATTGTCGGTAAAAGTCACATAGAAGCGGCTTGCATCCCTTATGGTGGATCTAAAGGGCCCACACACATCAGTATGCATGAGATCTAATAAACCCTCATGCCTTTCACTAGTACCAGTGAAGGGTGACTTGGTCATCTTTCGAAGTAAACAAGACTCGCACACATCATCGTCCCTAAGTTCGAATGACTCCAATACTCCATCCTTTT